>NC_092073.1:22935000-22937500 GCF_039877785.1 Chaetodon trifascialis
CAAACAGTTTTCACCAGTTTACAAGTCAACAGTTAAAACATGAAAGTAACAGCTAAGCTAACAGTGCTACCAATGCAATAAATCCCTTTAAACTTAGTTTGTTAGACTAAATAAGGGTTCAAAAGAAGAGATTGTTTGCTATCAGCTACAGCTAAGAGGCTACGAAAAGACAGCACTACTGTTGTTTTAACAGAACTAGCCAAACAGCAGGCTAACAGCTGTTTGCTAACATTACAAGAACAGTGTTTAATACTTATTTTATGCCTTATGAATAAAGATAGGCTAACTGAATTATTAGCTCACAAGATGGCTATAGCTAACGTTAGGTACGGTAGCCTACAGCAACACTCCTGCTGCTAACACTTCACAGTCTACTGACCGCCCACTCGAGCTAAAACAGTTAGCCGATGAACTGATTAGTCGATTGACAGGAAATTAATCAGCAATAATTTAGAATTTTTTAAAGTGAAAATGAGAAAGTTTTACTGGTTCGTGTTTCTCAAACATGAAGATGTCGATGTGAGTACACAGTTTTTGGGACAAAATAAGCAAATTATTTATGTCAACTCCAGGAAGTTGTGATTTTCTACAATTCTGTGACAAACATTTAATGGATTAATCAGGATTTATATCCTGGTCCACAGACTGAAACTGGATTTCATTTGTCTGCATTTTTCGTGGTGGAAATGACAAATTAATTTAAAGTTGAACTTGTACTTGAACTTGAGAAAATAATTCAGCTGGGTACTTGACAGTGAGAATAATTAATATTAGCCGCCCTGGCTCACACCCAAAAACATGAGTCGACTCTAAACATCCACAACGTTAGCTGCTAAAACACAGAAATGATGTTATTGGTGAGTTCAGACTGAAGGTGTGAGACTGACTCTGTCTCCAGTTTCTATCCATGCAAGCAGCTTTGACCGTCTGACTTCCCCTTCTTGACACTCGATGTCTCCGTCCTGACCCTCCACCGTCCCACCCGGCCTGTTTCTCTCTCCGTCTCTCTCGGTATCTCCATTTTTCTCTCCCGCTGTGTCGGCTCGTTGTTGCTCAGTGTGGTCAAACCCTTCTGTGTGTGTCTGTTCTTGTGCTTCTGTCTCCCGGCTTGTTGCAGATATGTGACTGAGTTTGTGGACCTGGGTAATGTGTCAGCCTTAAGGACGTTCAGGGTGCTGCGAGCGCTCAAAACCATCTCAGTCATCCCAGGTGAGGAAGCGAACGCAGGGGAGTGAATATCAAACGCACCCCTCCTGGCCGGAGCCTGCTGGAAGCACTAAATCAGTGGCTGTGTTTGAAGTCTCATCCTGCATACTACCTACTGAATACTACACTTTCTGACACACACGTACATGAAGTACACGTAGGTAGTATGCAGAAAGCAGCACTGAGGTCTTCCTGGTAACTGGTTGTGAGTGGACATCAGAGGCTCAGCAAACAGCGACTTTACACACAACAAGTGTTGACAGTGAGTCAAGTCACTCTTAATGTTTGACCTTATTGACGCTAATTTCATTTATGTAACTGAGTTTGAATTCATGAGTTCCTGGAAAGTTTGTCGACTTATTGAAACGAAAGGCCCTCATCAGCGTCAGACTCTCACGGCTCAATGGCGTTTGATCAGATCTGAACCCAGTTGAATCAGGATCCTTCGTGATCCCTTATTGAATGCAGTTAGCTTTGATGTAGCCTGCTCACTCTGAGCACAGTGTGACTCAAATACTGGATGTCCTGATAACGTCCCATTCAGTTAATTAATTATGACAATATTAAAGTTGAAGTGGGAGATTTTGACTTTGCCAAACAGAGGATCTGTTTGTATTTAGCATTTTAAAAGATGACTTAATCAATGCGAGAGGAGCTTCAGTCCTGTGATTTAAGTTTCCGTGTTGACCGTTTGTCGTAGATTATAACTTAAAGTGACTCAAAGACCCTTTCTGTTCCACGCTGAGGCCAGTATTCAGCTCTAAATGTGGAACTGTTCCTTTAAATCTGTTGCTGGCTAGCCTCTGTATGTTTCCACTGCGCATGTTAGCATGCAGCGCTAACAGCATTAGCGTCTCGTACATGTTATAACTGTATCACAGGAGTATCAACATGTTGAAAGCATGTCGTCACTGCACACACGTCTGAACATCAGCGCACCAGTCGTTCATTAGCGCACAGACGCTAACAGTGTTGGCTGTATTAACCTGCATGACGGATGCTTTGGGAGCTAACTGTTAGCGTCAGCGTCTAATGAATGAGCTAAAAGGAAAGTTCAAAGAGAAACTGTTGTTTCTTTGCTGTGGTAAGATTGATGGAGGACAGTCAGCTTGTCTGCACCCTTTGTGTTCTGAGTGTGTGTGTTCCTGCTGTTTTCACCATGTGTTCGCGCGCGCGCGTGTGTGTGTGTGTGTATGTGTGTGTGTGTGTGTGTGTGTGTGTGTGTCGTTATGTGTGTTAGTAGGGAGTTTGTGGGCTGTTTTGCTTCATTTTGTTGGTGATGATGATGATGATG
>NC_092073.1:22942500-22957500 GCF_039877785.1 Chaetodon trifascialis
CGAGGCTGACATTTCGTTAGTTTAACCGGTTTCTAAAGCAGTCTGAAAGCCCGACAGACCTGAATGTCATGACATCAGAGATTAGTTCACACGGCCTGGATCTCAGCTGCTTTTCAGATGTGAACAAACGTCACAACGCCAGCGAAGTCTGATCGTGGTCGTGAGTTTGATCTCCCTGTTGGAGCTCGTCCTCTGGGGTTTCATTCAAGGACGTCTTGGACTCGTCTGTCAGAGCTGAAGTGTGTAAAACTCTTCCACTTACTGGAGGTTGGCTTGACATTTTGAAGACGTTTGTGTGCAGACTCAGAATTATCGCACACACCTGCAGACTGAGTAAAAGCCTTCGTTCCAGAGCTCGTCCGGGTTCAGTCTGCTCTGTGGATCAGATGGTTGAATACTTTAATTCCCGTCTTCGGGAATAAATACTGTATCCTCAGACCACAACGAAAGCTGAGCAGCATTGTTTTCTTCCTGCCTTCCAGCATTAAAAGCTTTTGAACTTGTTGTGTCTGATGCTCGTGTGTGTTTGGGTTGGAGAAGCAGCCCACGTGATTGGGCTAAAGTGTGTTAATGTACTCGCAGACGGCTGGCAGTCAGATTTAAGTGATGAGTAAATGCTCAGCAAACCGTGGTTCCTGTAATGGTTTTGGTTTTATGGCTTCCTGCTCAGACGGTTTCTAACCAGCTCAAACACACGAGCCGGGTCTGATTGATCCTGCGGGAGCTCGGACGGAAGCTGACGCTGAGGCGCAGGAAGAGCAGCAGAAGTTACGAGAACTTAGCTGAAAGGAGCATTTTGTGGTTTTTGGAGACTTGATTAAGCAGAATGATCCTGCTGCTCGTTGGTTTTATGTCTCGACTGATTAAAACACGAAGACTCAACATTTAAGAAAAAAAGTTCACACAGCAAAACATGATTGGTTCAAAAACAATTGTCCTCCATGTCCACATCCGCCCGTCTGTCCAGAGGTCAGCTTCAGTCGTTTGGTGCACTAAATAATTATTTCCACCTTATAAATTCACAGTAGACAATGTTTTGTGTAACGAAAGTGAACTTTTTCTACGCTGAGAGGCTGAAAGAACAAAAAATCCTGCACAAACAATTATTTTATTTACAGCTTTTCTTTCTTCAGATCTTCAAGTCTGCCGTCGAAGGACTGAAGGACTTTGTGGTGTCTGACAGCAGCAGTTGTTACGTAACGAGACGCCGACACAGTTTGTAAAATTATGAGAAAACAGACTTCAGGATCTGAACCTGTGCTGATGTTTTTCAGTTTTTAAAAAGGAATTCAAGGTTTCTACGACCTTTCTTCAGGTTTTGACTGAGCTGTAAGATCATGTGTTCATTCCCTCGTGGTCGCTGCCTTTATGTTACCTGCTGTTCTCGTCACAGGTGCTTGCTTCTGATTGGACCACGTGAAGTTATGATAAGAGTGTAAATTGTCCCGCCGTAACAGAACTAACAGAAGAGTCACGGACACATCGATCAAGCCCCTGAGGAGGGGTCAGATTAGAAAAGACTCCTGTGTGGGTGGGCTGTGAGGAAACTGGAATCTAAAGGTGGATTTTGATTTCTTTTTCCAGACAACTTCTACAAGGTGGAGGGGGCCAAGGATGCCTTAATCTGTGGGAACAGCAGCGACGCAGGGTGAGTGCTCGTTTTCTCCTCCTGTTTGCTCTTCAGGCGGCTGTGGATGTTTGAGCAGCACCCACCCGACCGCTGAGGGTGGAGCTGTTGAAGGTTTTGATGTGCTGAGTGACGGATGCTGAAATGTGTTGCATTTGTGAGCTGTGCTGTCAGGAAGCGAAACTCAGACGACAATCACAGAGCAAAGGTTCGTGTGATTGTCGTCATTCGTTGGATTAAAGTTCAGCAGCTAATGGCTCTTCAGGCTTTGGACAGATGTCCTGTTGTTTGACATTTTATTTGCTGCGTCAGGTCCACAATTGCTTCAGAGATAATTACAGGAAACTGGTAAGCCGAGCGCTGAAGGTGCAGAGCGGGTCTGCAAAACTGGAGATGTGCAGGATTTTGGACAGAAGATGAAAAAAGTCTTCCCATTTTACACATTTTGTTATTTTTTTGCTACATGTGGGATGAAATTGATGTGAGTTAATGATTTATTTTTTGAAGTGCCGCCCAGAGAACCCCTTGATTGTGTTACAGTCGACTCAACATGAGAAAATTAGACATTTTCTGCCAAAAAATGAGAAACATTTATTTTATTTAATTTTAGGACCCAAATGCAGCAGCACCAGAACACACGTTAGCATGAAGCAGCTTTAATTACAGATACTCTTGAAATGTTTGGTGAACCAACCAAACACCAAATAATCACAGACAGGCAAAGAACCAGGAAGTGAAGGAAAGACTCGTGGTCGGAGACGAGAGGCTGAGGTGTTCACCGGGGAACGGCAGAACAGGTGAGGTCAAAGGTAACGAGATCAGCCCAAAGAACAGTCTGGCACTGAGTGAGTGTGGGAGCGCAGCTTAAATACTAGTCTGAATGTCAGGTGAGTGATCAGGTGAGTGATCAGGTGAGTGATCAGGTGAGTGTGCAGGTGAGTGTGCAGGTGGGCGGGGCTGGCAGGGGAGTGAGAGTGGAAAAGTGCTGACTGAGCAGGTGAACAGATGAAGGAAAATGGCAGCAGGTAAGAGACTCAATCTACTGCGACGGGAGTGTAATTCCTTTAGTGTCTCAGAGGAAGCTGCGTGAAGCCTGATAAACTGCCTCCTGTGATGTCACTTGAGTCAGCGTTGACTACAACTGAGACGAATCTGTGAAGGACACGTCTGCAGCTGCTCCTCAGCTCTGCTGCGTTAGCCTCAACTGTTAGCCCCTGACTGAACTGTCAGAGGTGGAGTTGCATTGTGGGTAATGTAGGGGCGCGGTTTTGACCGGGCAGAAGAATGTGTGGAAAGACGGCATCTCTGAGCCTGCTGCATGGATTTTGATCCAGACTGTCCCTCATGAGTCTGACGTGTTTCAGACTGATAAATCAGCGGAGTCTTTCAATAACTCAGTCCATCGAGGAGAAGGTCCTGAAGTTAGAAATTCGACGATCATACGGAAAGAAAAGCTTTCCTGATAATATAAGTGAGCAGTTAAATAAATCAAATTTGAGCCTTACGACCTGAATATGAATAAAATCCATTAAAAAAATCCAATAAAACGCATGACCCCGTTTTCATCCTGTTACAGGATGATTCAAACCTCTGATACTGAGCTGTGCGCCCTGAAATGTCGTCCTGACAGAAACACCTGAAGCCACCCCGGCTTGCAGAGCACACATGAAAGCTACGCCTGAAGCCCGTCAGGGTCGTTTTAAAGGCCGGCAGCCACCAGAAAACAAACCGTCTTCTTCAGGGCTTTTCGCAGTGACATCATCCAGCCGCCCTGGGATCAGACCTTCAGCCAGCCCGGCTCGTCCTGCGAGCCTTAGTTTAACATCCACGAGTGTGAACGGTGAAACGATTCAAAGATAAATATCCATGGGCTTCTGTGGCCGGAGGCCTGGATTAGTTCAGAGCTAAGAAACACAAGTGTGAAAGCTTTTGTTTTGTCAGGGAGGAGGAGGCGAAAACATCACGGCCTCTTTATTTTCCTGTCACTCATCCTTCATGGCGGCTTGTCACTTCTAACCTTCAATAACCACCACAGCGCTCAGTCTGATGACAGCTGAGAACCAGAAGAATGGAGCGTTTTGCACTCAGCTGACTGTTGGGAGCGGTAAACAGAATAAAGATGGAAACAGATCTGGCTCCTTACGTTCGTCTCATCTGTGAGACTGAAGGCAAACAAACGGCAGGTTGAGTCTTTAGCTCGGCAAACACTTCCCTCGGAGGTGGAGCTGCTCTGGAGGCTGAGCGAGACAGAAAGCTGTTTCTGGACGAAATGATGCTGAGCTGATCGGGGAAAAGTGTTAATAAAGGAAGAAGCTTAATAAACGAGAGACATAAGACCCAGAGTAAACTGGAGGCTGGTCTTGAACCATCTGGGTTCACGTGTGGTTTTGGCCTCTTTTGAGAAGTGAAACTCTGAACTCGCTGTGAGCGCTGTGAACACAGTGAAGCAGAAGGTTTTTTCTGCTGATTTCTTTTTTATTGTGAATAGATCCCTGCAGATGACTGTTGGAGAGTTATTGGCTGGAAAACACAGAGGGACCACGGCATGAAGCCTTCACTAGTCCAAGTGCAATAAAAACTGAAAACAACACGGCAGGAACTGACTGTTTGGAATAACAAGCCGGTCTCCATAAAAAGGCAATTTCCTATATATCAATATACAAATGTCTGTGTTTATATTCATGAAACCTACATTTTGGCCGTCTGTATTCACATGCACGGTGTTTATATGGCTGCGTGTATTTATATCGAAGCTGTTTACTGTATTTATCACTTCAGACTCTGTAAATTCACCATCAGCACTGAATTCCTTCATTTGAGCCCCTGAAAAGACAAACTGGCGTGTTCAGGATTTCATTGGCTGTTTGAAGTGTCAGTCATCTTCAAAATCAGCTGTGATTGGCTCAATGTTCAGATTTAAAGAGAGAAGGCGGGCCTTCCTTCCACTCAGACTGTGATTGGCTTCTCTGGCTGTGAGGCTACATGTAGCAGGCTGTGATTGGCCGAGTGAGACTAAAGATGGCTGCCATCAGTGTTTCCTGCTGTTTGACAGGAGAAAACATGTTTCTGTGGATTCTTCTCACTAAATATCTTCACTGCAGTGGATCCTCTGGACCTCTGTGGAAGTTTCCGGGCTGTTTTAGTCTGAGTTTCAGTGATCTGTGGATCAATGAGAGACATCATCGGTGAGTTTTGTTTGTCTGCTGTTGTGGCTTGAAGTGGTTTCTAACAGTCTCTAGCAGGAGTATAAACGTTCGTCTTCACATGTTGATAATGTGAAATATTCCTGAAATATATTTCGGTGACAAACTGGAGAGTGGGGCTTGAAAAAGGTTTGGATTTACGAGACAGACAGAGGTTTTAACGGATGTGATTGAGTGAAGTGTAGGATCCAGCATTAATCGGAGCTTGACCCACACTCGGAACAAAAGTTGAGGACTTCCTGTTTCCTAAGATGCCAATTTTTGACCAATCAATATTCAAACAGTCTGTCTGGAGTCCTTGTGGAAGTGCAGTACTAAACTATGTCCTGAAAACTGATAATTAAGATATGAAGTTGACCATGTTTCCCCCCCGAGAAACACCCTCCAACATGTTCTGTTTGGCTTTCTGATGAACTTCATCCTTTTATTTTAATGTGTGTAGTGAGGCTTCATCGTTGCAGCTCTGACCAGTCTGTGGTCGATGACGCTCCGTCCCGTGTCCCGTGTCTCTTGTCTCGTGTCCATCATGGCGGCGTGCAGTCGCGGCCGAGCTTCCTCTGCTCTTGTGTCTCGTGGTCTTGGTGAATCTTGCCGCCGGTGCCGTGTGCCGCAGTGTTGTGTGACATGTCAGAAAGGACTAGTATCTGCGCTGAGCGTCCACGCTGAGAGCGGGACGCTGACAGACTCTGAATGACACAGCTATGACAAAACCCTGCATGTGTGTGAGAGACACTGCCGTCCAGCGCACTGCAGCCTCTGGGACAACAGCTAGCCTGAGTTAGCCTGAAGCTAGCTGACCGTGCCATGTGAAACCTGTCCAAAGATGCAAACACTTAGCCAGCAGGCTAACAGAGAGCTAAGTCAGGAAGCTAAGTGACACGTAGCAAACATGCTACAGGGAGAGTCAGAAGGAGAGGAGAGAGGAGGTTCAGAGGAGGTGAAGCAGAAGGGAGGATGGGCGAAAGAGAGAAAAGAAGATGTGGACGGAGGGAAGGAGATAAATGAGAAAGTGGATGGACAGAGGAGTACTGGAGGAGGAAAAACAGAGGGATGGAAGATGGAACGAGGGCAAAGGAGAGCGGAGCAGATAACAGAGAGAAATAATGTGAAGATGATAAAGAAGAGAGGAAACAAAAGAGAGACAGAACGAGAGGAGAGGCAGATGCTGCAGTCAAAACCAGGAGAGCAAAAGATCTTATGGAGAGAGGGAGAGCGCTGATTGGATGGAAGGAGGGGAGAGGAAGAGGAGGAGGAGGAGAACTAAAGGAAGAGAAAGCAGGAAATTGAGCAATAGAAGAGACCACAGAGGAACTCGAATAGGCACAAAGAAAGTGAGAGAAACAAAATGAAAGGCAGGAGGAGGAGGAGATAAAAATCAGGAAGGAAAGAGGAAGGAATCAAAAACAAAAAACAGAGGAATGAAAGTAAGTGAGGGAAGATGGAGGTGCAGAAAGAGGAGAACAAAGGAGGGATTGAGGAGGAGGAGGAGGAGGAGCTGCTGAGGTGGAGGCAGCAGAGCGGAGGAGGTCAGTCAGAGGTGGACAGTCCTTCGATCAGCACCGTCCGTCGTCTCCGTCTGTAGACCTTCATGATCATAAGTGACCTGAATCCAGTAACGAACGAGACGGTCGTGATGCAGCTCAAGAAGGACAAGACAGATGACACAGTGGGTTGTTTATGGACATAAAGTGGGACACGTGTCCACCTGACAGAGATCTCTGATGGCTGAAGCAAAGGTGGAAGCACTGTGAACAGCAACAGTTTGCTAAAGCTAAATGCTAACATGCTCACAGTCACAATGCTAACATGCTAACGGCTCATTTTGAACGGATTATGGAGCTTGATGCAAAGTCAGAGGATCACCAGTGTCAGCGGGGTTCATCCTCTGACCATCATGAACGTCTGAAATCTTTTACACTGATCGAAGCAGCGACAGGACGAGCGCGTCCCCTGAGGCCCGGCCGCTGGCGTGGCCCGTACAGTCAAACCTGCAGCGACTGAAAGAGTCTGTCAGTCAGCAGCCGAGAGAGAGAAGCTGCTGGAGGATGAGAGACGAGAGCGAGCGGCCATGACAGTGATGTGATCACAGCGTTGTTTGCATCCTGCGCCGAAGCCGCTCTGCTCACGCATGACGCTGATTCGCCGGGCCCGAGGGCAAAGGTCACTGAGCTAACCCACTGTGACACACGCGCTGACATCCTGCACTCACACGACCGGCTCCACACACTGAATCACGGAGGCTTCAGCGCTGTCCTACGATTGGACCGGTGCTTTTGAATCTGTTGAAGGGTCGCATCACGACCGCTCTGATTGGCCCGTCTGTTTTCTCTCCATTATTCGGTCTGACATTGTGCTCGTGTTCTGCTTGTTCTGCTCGCGTTCTCACCAAGGACAATATCGCGTCTGTCCCACTGACGTCGTCCTCGTAGGATAGACGAGCCGAACAGTTAATGAAGAAATATTTTTTTATTTCTGTGGCTGGACTTACAGCAGTCTGTGGCTCCACTCTGATGAGGTGTTATCGATGGGACATGGTCTCTGAGTGTGTCCACAGCGGGTCTCAGACTCGTGATGGCTGAATGTGAATGTAGAGAAGTGAGATACTGTAAGTACTGCGATGAGTTTCTAAGCCGGAGAGTCGAACCTTTAAGTCATCGGGGTGAACTGGGGGGTCTACATCCTCTGAGCGGCCTCGGCTCGCCTCAGGAGACGACACGTTGGCGAGGCGGTCTGGAAGCATCCGACGTGTGAGGCTGGGAACGCCGCCTGCTGAGGGGAGGGGCTTCAGAGCAAGCAGACGTCTGAGATTTAAAGAAGCAGCGAGTGCAGAGGGGAGGAAGGTGATGCTGATGATGATGATGATGATGATGATGATGATGATGATGATGATGATGATGATGCGTGTTTCTGCAGAGCTTACGCTAAGTGCTCGAATCCACAGAGGACTGAAGGACCATGAGGACGTCCCAGAGTCTGTGTTCTGGTCTGGAGTCTGCATTCAGCTCGTGATGAACTGATTTTGATCCGTCAGACATCAGCAGACTCTGATGTGGTCGCAGCTGTTAAACATGTGGCTGCTGAGGATGAACGCTGGTTTCATGTTGTGGTCGGTGGCTTTGAATGAAGGTGCTGCTCTGCCTCTGCAGACTTTGGGCTCCCTCTGAAATAACAGATGCATAGAAATACAAACGAGGCAGATGAGTGAATGAAATGATTTTATTGTTGACCTAAATCCCAGCGAGGATCGTCCCGCCGAGCTGCTGATGTCAGCAGCGACCCTCTGAGAGAAGTGCGTCCTTCACTTCTTACAAAGCCGGACTCATGAGTTGGACTCGCCAAGTTTAAACTTTGTGTTGAGAGAAGTCCAGTTTTCATTCTGTGTGCTTCCCCCCAAAAACAAATCCTGTGTAGTGCTCCATGTTTTATTTCCTCTGGCTCGCGGCGAGAGCGACGCTCTGCAGATCATCCGTTTCACTTCAGATCTGAAATGAAACATAAAAAAGTGAATGATAGAAAAACTCTAATGCTCTAATTCAAACGAGGCAAACCTGCCGAGCGGAAACCCACTGATTGGACGGATTTCAGTCGTTCTTTAGTGAGCGGAGCCAATCGCGGCCAGATTCAGCTGTAAAGCCTTTAATTAGTCTGTGTGTGCCTGAACGAAGAGGAGCGAGGGCTGAGGAAGCAGCTCCTTCAAATCCACACGAGTCATTTCAACGATGTCAGTAAATATTCTGTCCTGTGCGGCGTTTGTATGAAAAGCTGTGGAAAGCAGAAACACGCCACCCGTAAAATGCACGCGTGCGTTTGGTCATGTGACCCCGATGACCTCGGCCCGGTCAGGATTCTGCTGACATGCCTTCAACATGCCAAACACACGGCCAGCGCGCAGCGACGATACGGAATGACAGCCAGCCCGACGGGCGGCCTCGTTAGGGACGCTAATTAGCGGCTGTCGCTAGGGGCTCTCGTTACAGGAGCTCGTTGGCACGCAGCATGTGACCCGTGAGGTCACCGGGAGGAAGTCGTTTTGTGCTGAGAGGAAGTGATGGAGCCAGAGAGACCCTGAGGGCGCACTCACCGGGACGGCGTCCAGCAGCCCCGCGAGGTCGATTCCTCCTGACGCCGCTCTGCTCTCATGTGGTTTAACGGAGCCTCAGCGCCAGTTTGGACCTGTCATGTAATCATCACCTTCAGGTTTGAGTCTCTGAGTTAATGAGTGTCGTCTAGTCTCAGAATTACTGAAGCCAACGTTTCCCTGAAAAATGAGCAGAAAACTAAAAGCACCAAACATGTTTTTGAAAACACGTCCAAAATCCTCAAAGACTTTTCTGTCCTTTAAAAATATTCCCTCCTGTGTTCAGCGGAATGGGATTTTAGCTGATTTCACGAGGCGCGTCCTCGTCCTCGAGCCAAAAAGGAAGAAGAGGCACTTTTAAAAAACAGGCTGAAGATGCTTCAGCGTGCACTGGATGGAGCCGCCAGGAGGGTCCAAACATGTGGCTGTCCAGCTTTACTTTGACAAAATTAGCAGCTTATTTCCTCCCACCCGTCCACCCGTCCACCTGTCCATCCGTCCATCCGTCCTCTTCCTGTTGCTTGCTCTCTTCAGGACTTTGGGAGCAGCCCAGACGTCCTTCTCTCCGTTCGCGTCCTTCAGCTCCTCCTGGGGGTCCCGCGTCACTCCCAGACCAGATGGGATTTATAATACCGCCGTGTTCTGGGTCGCGTCCCCCGGAAAACCTCCGCAGGCGGGAGCCGGGAGTCCAGTCCTGATCGGTCCAGGTGGAGCTGGCTCTCCTGAACATGAAGGAGCTGCAATCTGCTCTGAGCTCCTCGGCCGGCTCTTAAGCCTGAACCTGACAGACATGAGGGGGAGATCGTTTTGGCTGCCGGCGTGTGTGATGTCATTCTTTTGGTCACCACCCAGCGCTCGCTGAGCATCGGCCATGGATCGACTGGTAGATTGAGAGCTTTGCCTTTCCCTCGTCAGCAGCTCCGGTCACTGTTCGTCTGCGTTCGTCTTCACACCTGAAAGACAAACATGAAGCAAAGATGGACGTCAGACTAAATCAGCTGCTGGCTGTCAGTCGTTTCATGCTGCTGTTTAACATCTGACTGATGTCTGAGTTTCCGTCCTGCTCACGCCGACGCCGGCTGCTTCCTCTGGGCTTCGCACAGCATTCATGGGTGTCACTGAAGTGTTTTCTGTCCACCAACAAGCTGCATGGAAACCTCAATTAAGAGCTGATAATGCCAGTTGATTAAAGCTCAAATTCCATTAAAACCCTCTTAGATTGTGTCCGACACACTCGTGTTTTCACTGCTCTCACACTCGTTTTTAAATCCATAATGAAGTCAAATCCATTCGGGCCTCCGGCTCACGTACCTGCTGCTTCAATGAGGACCTCCATCAGTGCCATTAGAACTGGACAACAAGTCAAACCTTCATTCGCCTCGTAATGTGACAAGAAAACACCGAGCAAACGGTGAAGGTGGACGCGTGGCTTTAATCATCGTTGA
The DNA here is from genome assembly GCF_039877785.1 of Chaetodon trifascialis. NCBI lineage: Eukaryota > Metazoa > Chordata > Actinopteri > Chaetodontiformes > Chaetodontidae > Chaetodon > Chaetodon trifascialis. The sequence continues at coordinate 22,952,854 of NC_092073.1, forward strand.
CCCAGCTTCCTCTCGCAGAGTCTGCTGTCATCAGAGCAGTTAGAGAGAAATATGGCCTGACCCGATGCTGAGGAAATAGCTGCCGAGGGGGTTGATTTTCCTGGAATACGCTGCGTCACAGAGCTGATATTCATCATTCCATTAACCTGGCATTCGCTGCTGGTGGTCGCCATGTCGATGCATTACCAGCTGTGTGTGTCTGCGTGTGTGTTCTCCATTCAATTAGGTTAGCATTCGTTTCTGCTTCTTCCAGTGTGTTTCCAACTGTGTGTGTGTTTGCAGGCTTAGTTTGCTCTGATGAACCTCTAACTGCGTGTGTGTGTGTGTGTGTGTGCGCGCGCACCTTTACATGTGTGTTTGTGCACGTGCCGCCCCCTCTCCGTTATGAATGGTTAAAACATTATGTTAAAAGCTGCACTGATCAATAAGTCAACTGCGATATCGGAAACATTTTTCAAAGTGGGGGTTAGATATTGTGTGTGTGTGCGTGTGTGTGTGTGTGTGTGTGTGTGTGTGTGTGTGTGTGTGTGTGTGTGTGTGTGCGTGCGTGCGTGTGTGTGTGTGTGTGTGTGTGTGTGTGTATGCGTGTGTGTGTGTGTGTGTGTTTAGTTTGAGTTATGAGCTCTTTGGGAGGCTGTGAATGTGACATCTGTCCAATGCTCAGCCAGAGACGCAAAAGAGGCTTCCACCACCTAAATCCCAGCCCACAGGGAGATAACTGTGTGTGTGTGTGTGTGTGTGTGTGTGTGTGTGTGTGTGTGTTTTGATGACAGTACTCTCATTCAGGGCTAAAACACCAAAGGGAAAAAAAGTAATAACCCACTTAATTTCTGCACAGTAGAACAGTTTGACCTCTGTTGGATACTTTTAGTAGTACCTATTGCAGTACAAGTACTCCTATGGTACTGGTTTTACCACTGTAACGCAGGGGTGTGCTCCAGTCGCACACACTGGGGGTGAAGCAGAGGATTTCTAAGTCTGGATCTGAAGAATCAGACCATGGAGGAGAAAACACCTCAAACGTCCAGACTGACAGAAACCAGCGCCGAGCGTCTTCTTCTGATTGGTTAGGGTACGGTCCCTCTCTGGACTTGACCGCCCCGTCACACAGTCAGAACATTTTGGTCTTAGCTGCACACCTGTGACATTATGACATCAGACGTGTAAACACCTGGCGAAGACACTCACTTCTGCAGCACTTCCTGTTTCAGTGACGACACGCACATGAACACACACACGGCTGGTAATTAACAGCCACACACACACACACACACGGTGCTCAGTTATAACACACAGCGGCAGCATGAAGTGAACGTTATTGATCCCTGAGGGTGGAACCAGGTCACGGCGGCAGTGCGAACACTGAGGTGTGGGCTGGAGGACGAGGCGAAATGGTAATAAGGTGCAGGAATGAAAATACAATACCAGGGAAAACATGCTCTGCTGGGGCGGAGGCTGACTCACAGCGGCTCGGATATCTGAAGACTTTCCTCTCAGCGACAACTTTTCTTCTGAGGAACGACCAACAGCACAAAAGGACGAGCGACACCTGAGCTGTACACAAATAAAGTGAGCGAGCGAGCGAGCGAGCGAGCGAGTGAGCGAGCGAGCGGTCGGCGGCGAAGCGGCCTGAGGAGGAACAGCATCCGAGCGACACTCTGACCTTCTCTTCCTGCCTACGTCCGACTCCCTCAGACAGGATAATGTCGACCATCTTGATCGCGACCCCCCCGCCACCCCCGTACATCATCTGCGCCGGCAGACACACGCGCTGAATCGTGGGTAACCAGAGGACAGAAGCAGAAGCAGATCCACTGTCCGATGTGGACCTCAGCTGATTCAAAGGTGCTTTTTATTTGTGAGAACATTCAGCCTGAAACTCACCGACCTGGAGAGGACGAAGCTTCAGCGAGTGAACGAAGCCGCTTTGAAATGTGATGAAGACAAACGACGCGTCAGCAGTTCGTAACAGAATCTGCTGGATTACAAAAATATGTAATATTCTCCACATTCGCTCTACTTGCACAACATTTTTTGCTGTAAATACTGTTTATATACTTAGTTACATTGTATTTTACAATATTATTATGACATTATATAATATGAATTAGATATATATATATATACATATTATATAACTAGATTTAGTTTGACTTAGTTATATTTTTATTCCTGTTCATATTTTTTGTTACCTTTTCTAAATAATTGTGTACATCCTGTGTTTGCTGTACGTTTAATCCCAAATTGGGATCAATAAAGAAACTAGAAACTAACTAAAGAAAATCTGAGTCTGCCTATAATCTGAACACTGGGATTACTCCACAATCAAATATGAGTTCAACAAACACTCTTTGTTCTCGTCTCAAAACACTTTCAGTGCGAGCAGAAGTGTTTTGTGCGTTGGCTCAAATCAAACCTCGTACGTCAGCAGTCAGGACGACAAACACGAGGTCGAGGTCACGGAGCGATGGTGAAGAGGTTGGTGTCTGGTGTCTCTCGTGGTCTCGGTCCGTCCGTCCACCCTGAGCTCCTCTGACCGTCGCTCTGTAAAAGCAGAACGCCGTCCGTTAACAGATTAAACCAGGTGAACGAGAGCGAGCGTGAGATGAGCCGTCCATCCTCCTGAATGAACTGACGTTAAAGTGAAGCAGCGAGAGAGCGACGGGGATGTTTGTTAGCGCCGAGCGGGACAACAGCGAGCCTCAGCAATGACCTTCCTGGGCTTCCTTACAACGAGCCCTCGCTGTGTTAAAGTGCGAGTAAACAGTCCGGCAGCAGCAGAGCTGATGCTGAGGTAAATGATGGAGTCTGCATGAAAGATTAAAGAGGACGGAGTCCACCCGGAGACCGAGGAGGACGTGGTCTCCGAGAAATGAATATTTATCGACAAGTGGCTTTATTGACACAGAGCGAGTTGACACTGTTGACACGTGGGAGCAGATGGTCACTGTGTGTGTGTGTGTGTGTGTGTGTGTGTGTGTGTGTGTGTGTGTGTGTGTGTGCGTGTGTGTGTGTGTGATCAATACTGCCTCACATCTGACCGAACAGTTTGACTGCTGACGAGAGACGGACAGCTGAGACAGAAAAGCAGAGAAATGAAGCCGACTGTCGGCGTGACGCGTCAGCTGAAACGGCGCTCCGCCACTCGATAGTCTGCACCGACACGTCCTCGCCATGCGTCTACGCCTCAGTGACAGGAAGTGGAAAGTCAGAAATAACACGTTTGAGTCGAGAGCAAAATGTCTGTAGTTTGTCTTACGGATGAACTCAGAAGTCAGTAGAAATTATCAGAGCTGCAAGAAGAAAAATGGATTTAAAGGTTTAAAAAGAGTTAAATCTGCTCCTCAATAGCACCGTCAGGAGATCGTCTCTGTAACGCCGTCAGTACTTCGAGTTTGGTCGAGACAACATGTCCGACGCTTCGTCTTCGTATGCAGTGTGTAAGCAGACCTGTGTCCCGTCCGTCCGTCCGTCCGTCTGTCCGTCTGTCCGTCCGTCTGTCCATCCGTCCGTCTGTCCGTCCGTCCTCACAGCGTGAACGTTGTCAGTCGCAGTTTCCTTCAGTTTGGCATCAAACGCTCTTCAGTGGGTTCAGGAAAAGATGGTGGCTTCAAATATTCTTACATAATCCTGATTTCTCGCTTGTGCATCGTGATGAGCAAACTTCAGCGTCAGCGGCTCGTTTGTGTTCATTCTCCTCGCAGCGTTTTTCAGACACGACTCAGAATCAGAGGAGAAGGAGGTCGAATTCAGCTGCGACTCAAGATCTTCAGGAGCCACTTCAAAGACGTTTCCACCGAACAAAACAGGGACAGGAGACAGTGTGAGACAGTGTGAGACAGTGTGAGACAGTGTGAGACAGTCTGAGACAGTGTGAGATGGTGTGAGACAGTCTGAGACAGCGTGAGACAGTCTGAGACAGTATGAGATGGTGTGAGACAGTCTGAGACAGCGTGAGACAGTGTGAGACAGTCTGAGACAGTGAGACAGTGTGAGATGGTGTGAGACAGTCTGAGACAGCGTGAGACAGTCTGAGACAGTGTGAGACAGATGACAGAAGACACCTCAGAACCCTGTTCAAACGTGAGTGTGGACCAAAAGTGAGCTGTTCATCAGTTAATTGTGTTTGACTGACCTCCATCATTTAGGATTTGCTACGGGACGTCTTGAGGGACAACAGTAAACACTTCTGTCTCTGTTCAGCTTTTGTGTTCAGATGTAAAAATGTGGAAAACAGTTAAAAAGGACGCAGTTCCCAGTTCTTCAAGTGAAGCTGATTAAAAGAGAACAGCAGCATGAGGAAGAGAGACGACGAAGAGAGAGAACGAGCAGAAAGTTAAAGCCGAGACAGACAGAGAGACGAAGAGCAGACAGGAAGTGAGAGCGCGGCGAGTTCAGCGTTTTCTCTGAAGTTCCTCTGGAGTGAGAATATCGATCGGCGGCGGGACTGACGGACACATCCAGAGCTGATCTCCAGCCCACGTCTGCAGTCCACGGCGGGCTGCTCGTCCCGCTGAGACGCCGTCCCCGACGCCCCCTCAGGCTCTATTTCTGTAGCGTCACATTATCCTCCCGCTAGAAATCATTTGGACGCAGCTGGTGAGACGAACATGACTTAGCACTCTGCGCTATTCTCGAGGAACGCCA
>NC_092073.1:22962500-22972500 GCF_039877785.1 Chaetodon trifascialis
CGCCACGAGATGGATGGATGGAAGTGGAGGAATGACACACACACATTCATCACATTCAGTGTGCGTGGGTGCGCGTGTGTGTGTGTGTGTGTGTGTGTGTGAGTGTGTGTGTGTGTGTGTGTGTGTGTGTGTGTGAGACGCAGTGGCCTTGCTCAGACTTGGTGTCAGTCTAACTGGCATCAAGATTACTGGCTGTATGTGACGACTGGTTAGTCATATTTCCCGTGCGTGTGTGTGTCTGCGTGTGTGTGTGTGAGATGACTTCATCCACAGTGTTATCGGTGTGTGTTGATTCTTCGTCCTCTCCTCGCTCGGGTTTAACTCTGATGTTTGTGACATCAGCTCTCCGCCCGTCGGCCTCCTGCTCCTCGTCATCCAATCAGCATCGATTGTTGTTACTGTAACGCTTGTATCAGCAGCTCCTCATGATTTTGTGATCTCATTACATAACTACCGTAAAGCTGAAGTCGGCTGCCAGTCAGTTTCTAAAGGCGTTAGCATTGATCGTGGTCCGTCAGTGTTTGGACGAGCAGCTGTTTATGATCGTTTACAGATGTTTTGAAAGTGTGTAACCGACAGAGGAAAGCACAATAAATAAGATGTTCAGAAAGGTAACTTTGAAGATGGACAACTTTAAAATTGATGTCTGCTTTAAAGATGTAATGCTGTTTGACAGTGTTTATTTGATGGAGAACGAAACAGGTCACATGACCACAGTCCAGGTAAGGGTCTTACCTGTGGGATTGTGGGTCGCACAGTACGGCTGCAGAGGGACGATATGAGCTGGACAGAACTGTTGTGTGTGTGTGTGTGTGTGTGTGTGTGTGTGTGTGTGTGTGTGTGTGTGTGTGTGTGTGTGTGTGTGTGTGTGTTATTTGTTTCATAGTGCTCTGTATGGACGGTGGAATACATTGTTGTTGTAAGTTAGTGTGTTGGACCCGTCTAATGACTGAATTTAGCTTGATTGGCTTATTTTTGGAATCTGTCTAATTGGAGACACTTATTGTGAAAGTTTGTGTGTTTGTATGTTTTTTATTTTGGTAGTTTTCACGGTGTCGGCTGACTGAAGAGAAAATAAATGTTAAAAGACATCTGTATGACAGCGGCCTTCATCACATCACAGCAGAGGAGTTAGATTTTATAGTGTGATGCACATATTTTTACATACTCCTTGTTCTGTTTTCTCATTATTCCTCTGTGCTTTTATATATTTCTGTTGGAGAAAGGGAGCAGCTGTAACTTGAATCAGTTTCCTGCAGAGATTCTGATTAACTTCCTGTCAGATTAAAACCTGTCTCTGATAATAACTAACGTCGGACACTGCTGGTGGAAGCAGTCCTGCAGGTATCAGGTGTAGTAATCTCACTCTGCTCTTTGAAATGTGTATCATGTCATTAAAATTGATCGTTGTTGTTACGGTAACGCTCAGATCAGCAGTTCGCACTCAGCAGGTTTGGCTGTTTGCCGTAATGTTTGGATGAAGAGCGCAGCCGGTTGGAGGGTCTGATTCCATTAGAAATGATCGTTTCGCTGTCGCTCTCTGCCAGATGTTAACACTCAGCTGTCAAACGTGCATCATCTGCTGTGAACGTTTCAGAGGTCAAATTCAGAGTTTTGTGAAAGCAGGTTCATATTCAGAGCGGCTTTTCTGTAAAGGCTAACAGTGTTTGCTGTTGGCTGTAAGATGGGATGGAGCTAACCAACCCTGAAGTAAATCTGCTCTACAGGTCATGCAGTATATAATGTTAATGCACACTTAATGAAATAAAGTAGAAAATATATAAAAGGCGCGTCAAAGCACAGACGGCGACATACTGCGGGAGGGACGGTGTGGGATGCTGGTTGCTATGTGCATAATTAAAGTAATGATAATAACAAGCAGTGGGAATAAATTATTTTCTAAATGATTTCATAAATCGAGCGTCTTTATCGCCCGGCCTGGTAAAAGCTTTCTGACTGTGGGCTGCATCAGCTGCAGATACTGTAAATGCATTTTCTAACATTAACAAGTGAACAACTGCCACAGCCGCTCAGGTAATTATGTTTCCACTGCACCGAGGTGACCGTGACTCACTTTATTACCATAGACGAATATTTGTTCCAGAGCCAAAAGTAAGTTTTCAGACGTTAAAGAGGACTTCACACGCTGGTAAAGCTGTTTTTATGAGCTCATCACATCCTGAAAACGGCACTTGTTCCTGTTTTCATTATGGAAAAAAGTTCATTTATAGATATTTTAAGATATCTTAAAACTTAATGTCATCATGCAGTAAACATGTTTATGAAATGCCAAACCTCATACAGACTTTTTATAATAACAAACACTGTTATCACTGATCATGTACAATCTTTATTGTTATGTTTGCTGTGTTTTATGAACTACTTTAAATGATAGTGCCATCGTTTCGGTGTTTGAGTCCATCTCTTCCTCTCACGGCTGTATTATGTAAACCTTACATAACTGGATGTTGTTTGTTTCTTTGCTTTATCTCCACGTGTCCTTAATGAGTTACGATCAGCAGCTCCCACCAAACGCTGTCGTCAGGTGATAATAAAAACAGGCAGGTTGGCCGGCGATGAGTCAGCGTGAGCCGCTGCTTTAAAGCGTCCCAGCTGCAGTGGTGGCGCCCGGCGGGGGCGGCGCTGGCCGGGACTGGGGTCACTGCAGTGGGCTTGAGACCGCAGGGTTGTCGGTTTGAATCCCCAGGTAGCGTCTGCACAGCGGCAACCTTTTGAGTGACTCAGCATGAAAATGGTCTGTGACTCAGAGGCTTGTTGGTGCTGCGGTGGTCTGATGCTGTTCACGCCGTCCTCTGCTTCGTGCATCAGGACTCCTGCACTCACTCCGAGGCTGTGATGCCTTAAAACTACAAACTACACCTCTGCAAGCTTTGTCTTTACTGCAGCTGTCATGAGAAAGTTTACACCTCTGCTCGAGGAGCTCGTGTCATTCAGGGATTTACTGCTCTGTTTGTGCTGAAGTCTGTGTCTCACCTCAAATATAAACCATATATAATGCACCTATGAGCTGGATGGAAAGATGAACCTCCAGAACCACCAGAGCCTGGAGGAAAGGGTTAGGAGTGAGGATGAGGGGCTCAAACGCTTATGAATACCTGATCCTTTGGATTCATTCGCTCAAAGTTGCGGTGGAGTTTACCTGGTTTACGCCTTTCACGCTGCGCACACCGAAGTTCCTAAACGTCAAAACATGACTTGACCTTCATGAAAACAGGTCAAGACTGGATTCAGACGCAGCTCACAGATCAGATCTATGGACCACATGCTGAACATGTCCTGTCTGCGTTATGAATAATCCAGCTTCCTGACCCGTCCACAGGTCAAAGGGTCATCTTCAGGTGACCCTTTGACCTCTTACCTGAAGCAGCCGTGAGCCCGGCCCTCCCTCCGCTGACCACCGATAGGACCGCTGTGCACCCCGGATCAGACGTGACTGCATGGGCGGCAACGAATGTGATAAGATATGTCCTCCGTGATGACACGTGTGGGCGGGTCGACGGCGATGACGAGCCTTCAGTCGTAAACACTGATGAGGAAACAGAGCTGGTGTTTGTGTCAGGAGGAGACGGACGGATCCGAAATGTGATTGAAAGCTTTCAATGTTCCTCCTGTACGCCCACTTCCTGTTCAAACCTGCGGTGTTAGATTCTCCAAATCGCAGGTTTAAGACAAACAGTAGTTGTAATTATGTAACCGCCCACATCCTGATCACTGACGGCTGCTGTGTGTGTGTGTGTGTGTGTGTGTGTGTGTGTGTGTGTGTGTGTTGCAGAAAGTGCCCGGATGGATTTGAGTGTCTGAAGGCGGGAAGGAACCCCAACTACGGCTACACCAGCTTCGACACCTTCGGCTGGGCCTTCCTGTCCCTGTTTCGCCTGATGACACAAGACTACTGGGAAAACCTGTACCACCAGGTAACGTCCAGGCCAGGAGGACAAAAAAGACAAAGAGACGTCTCACTGACAGTGAATCATTGTATTATTAACAGGACTTAAAATCTCACTTTCAGCCGTCATCACTAACGCTGTTTAGTAGCTGTTATTGAGTTTACGATCACATGATCTTCATCAGCCAATGAATTTTGAATCTGACACAAAGAAAATCCCATTTCATCAGTCAGTTTAGTGGCTTTCAGCCAAAACACAAGAGCAAGAATACACATTGAACTGCAGGTTTTAAGCCAGCGTGGACGAGAAGTCCTGGAAGTGCTCAGAAAATGGAGATTTGAACATCTTAGTTAAGGCTGGACCAGAAGAGTTGTTGTTCTTTGGCTGGCTGGGAGGATATTTCAGGGTTTTTTTGCTTGTTTTTTGCTAAATGTCGGCTGTCAGTGAAGGCAGAATACATTTTGTCAGCCCATCCTTGTGTTATATAAATCTTAAAAAACCTAAATCTTCAGTTTGTCTGCAAACAAGCATTTTAGAAAACATCTTTTCTTCAATAACAAAGAACGATACGAAGAACAAACGTCCACAATGACAGAATCCTTAAAACTGACACCATGGCTGAAAATGAAACGTCTGGCTGAGTCCTTCATGAGTCACGCACACACACACACACACACACACACACACTCACACTCACGATGATGAAGATCATACAGTAGATAATGTTAATTCATCCCCACTCACAGGAAAATTGTTATACACCCCGAAGCGGATTGCCGTGAGGACATTTTAATAATTAGAGACGGTGAAGGTGAAGGTTTATCAGCTCCTCTTCATCTCCTCTGGGTTCTAGCAGCTGGACTGTTCGTTCGTTCGTTCGTTCGTTCGTTCGTTCGTGTGTGTTTACACGTAGGAAACGCTGTCGTCTGTTCGGCTGTTAACCTGCTGAACGCGCTCGCTGTGTGTGTCTGCAGACGCTGCGGTCGGCCGGTAAAACCTACATGGTGTTCTTCGTGGTGGTGATCTTCCTGGGCTCCTTCTACCTGGTCAACCTCATCCTGGCTGTGGTCGCCATGGCGTACGAGGAGCAGAACCAGGCGACCATCGCTGAGGCCTGCCAGAAAGAGCGGGAGTTCCAGGTGGCCATGGAGAGGCTCAAGAAGGAGCAACAGGTAAACTGACGAGTGGACGACGGCCGTGCTGACGATGGTCTGCGGCTCGGTTTGTAAAAATCGCCAGCGAGAGCGAGTGAGAACGCTAAAAGAGACAGGCCTCTAATGACTTATTATTCGTCTGTTCTGTGACGTGAAAGCACCATGATGGTGTGTTATCAGCAGATGTGTCTGACAGATGTTGACAGGACATAACTGACAGGTCTGTGCTGCGACACACCTGGACAAACTGACACCATATTCCAACACAAAGGAAGAAATAACTTCATGTGTTACACCTGCCGAATTCACAAGAGGGGACAAGTGATGAAGGATTTGTCATCCGCAGCGTTTCACAAAGTTTCTAAAGTTTCCATTAATTTAACAACCTGCAAAATTGTGTGATTTTTAAAGGGACTCAGATTACGTCTGCTGTGGAGATCTGATCTCAAAAATGAAAACACAAAGGTCGTTTATTATCTCCTCCACCAGGTTGCCGCCCAGAAAGCTCTCGACTCGGACTCCATGATGTCGCCCGATCTGTCGCCGTTCGGTCTGCCATTGGACAGCATGGAGGAGCGGAGGCGGAGTCAAGCGCTGATGGGAGTGGCCGACGTGGAGGCGAACCTGTCAGAGGAAAAGCTGCTGCAGGTGGACATGACGGACGGAGGAAAGGTAGAGGAGGGAGAATCCACACGCTTCCTTTTGTGAGTCTTTTGTGAGCACAGTCAAAGTAACAAACACCATCATTTTCTACACCCTCATCCAGCCCCTCCACCCCCTCCTCGCTCGCTCCTTCTCCACGAGGACACGGCGAAGCAGTCAGGTCTCCTCCATCTTCAACTTCCGCCTGAGGAGCCGCGGGTCGGAGGGAGAGATGGCCGACGATGAGTACAGCGTCCCAGGTGACGTGGTGGAGGGGGTCGGGGGTCGGACCTACAGCGGCGGGACTTTCAGCGGCATCCTGCCCCACCCGTGGCCCAAACGACGGCCGAGCACCTACAGCACTGCCAGCAGGGGCTCCCAGGTGACGACGTGAGATCAGACGTGTTGTGTGCGACAACATGAGAAACTTTGAGTCACTTAGATTAGACAAATCACGTGTAATTGTATTGTTGTAAGATCATATTAAATTAGATGAGATGACACAGATTGGATTAAAAAATGGGAAAATAAAACCATGTGAGATGAAATCAGATGACATATTTTACATTATGAGGTAACATGACAGCATGAGGCCAAACGATGGGATTAGACCGTTTAGAGGAGGAGGAGCTTTAGATTAGATGAAAGATAACGCACATTATCTGAGGCAGACAACGTGTGTGTGTGTGTGTGTGTGTGTGTGTGTGTGTGTGTGTGTGTGTGTGTGTGTGTGTGTGTGTGTGTGTGTGTGTGTGTGTGTGTGTGTGTGTGTGTGTGTGTGTGTGTGGGTGGGTGGGTGGGTGGGTGGGTGGGTGTGTGTTTGTGTTTGTTTCCAGGTATTCTATCCAACTCTAAACATCAATGGGAAGCTGTTTGTTGCCATGGACCAGAACGGGGTTTCCCCACCACCGCTGCAGGGGCAGCTGCCTGCATGTACCATGGAGAAGGTCAAGGAGGAGAGTGTGAGTACTGTGTGGGGGGGGGGGGCAGTGGAAACAATGGTGGAGCTTGCAGACATGTGAATTATGAATCAGCGCTTTGCATAACTCCATTCTGATATCATGGGCTAAAGACACACAAACACACACACACACACACACACACACACACACACACACACACACACACACTCATATCTACCCTCTCAGATAACAAAGCTGTGGTATTCCCCCCATCTGTGCACACACACACACACACACACACACACACACACACATAGTGTTACTGCTATGGCATCATGGGCTAAAGCCACACATACCAGCACAGACACGTTACTGAGGTGTCCTTCCTTTATGCACATGCCTCCACACACACACACACACACACACACACACACACACACACACACACACACACACACACACACACACACGCACACACGCACACACCAATGCTGCTGCTGGTATCAGAATATTTCCTGAAAGATCAAAGCTGGTGAAAACATGGAGGTGAGATGTGTCTCAGGTCTCTGAGGAGGACGGTTCAGAGTGTCGGGGGGTAACTGGACCGACAGACTCCAAACTGGGGCAAAGGGAAGGGGAGTGTGGGTGGAGCTGACGGCGGACGAGCGACTGACAACCACCGCCATGGCTGCGTCTGACAGGCTGGCAGCCCTGTCAATCAAGGCCAACATGCCCCTGAACAGACGCTTGCTCATATCTGTCTGAAAGGACCAGTTTGGTAACACAGTCCATGAGTGATGGACAGAGCTGGACTGTGGGACACGAGGGAGGAGCAGCTGGACGCTTTGATGGAGAGTGAAGTATTTTCTAAATACTGATGGTCCGACAGCCTGCTGTGAACAGAATTAAAGTGTGATGTTCTGCACACACTATGAAGTAGTCACAGTACTTCACAGTTCTGATGTACTACCCAAAGTGCAGTAGAATAACGAGTGCTGTGGGAAGAACCTCGAGCTCAGATGAAGCAGTTATTGAAGAACATGGAAAACCTTCTGCGTGGGTTCTTTCCCAAAGTGACGAGAGGAGCGACGGAGCTGGAAGGATTTCACACGACGAGACCGCACCAAGTTTTAAAAGTCAGCAGAAGACTCGCAGACGAAGACGTCGAATCCAGCTCCTCCACCAGCTCCTCCATCAGCTCCACCACCAGCTCCTCCACCAGCTCCACCGCCAGCTCCTCCATCAGCTCCACCGCCAGCTCCTCCATCAGCTCCACCATCAGCTCCTCCACCAGCTCCACCGCCAGCTCCTCCATCAGCTCCACCATCAGCTCCTCCACCAGCTCCTCCATCAGCTCCACCACCAGCTCCTCCACCAGCTCCACCGCCAGCTCCTCCATCAGCTCCACCATCAGCTCCTCCACCAGCTCCACCGCCAGCTCCTCCATCAGCTCCTCCACCAGCTCCACCACCAGCTCCTCCACCAGCTCCTCCATCAGCTCCACCATCAGCTCCTCCACCAGCTCCACCACCAGCTCCTCCACCAGCTCCACCACCAGCTCCAACGCCAGCTCCTCCATCAGCTCCACCATCAGCTCCACCATCAGCTCCTCCATCAGCTCCACCACCAGCTCCTCCACCAGCTCCTCCATCAGCTCCTCCACCAGCTCCTCCACCAGCTCCACCATCAGCTCCACCATCAGCTCCTCCACCAGCTCCACCATCAGTTCCTCCACCAGCTCCACCACCAGCTCCACCATCAGCTCCTCCATCAGCTCCTCCACCAGCTCCTCCACCAGCTCCTCCACCAGCTCCTCCCAGAGAGCACAGAGAACACATCGGCAGCACGAGGACGAGGAGAATACGAGGAGGAGAGGAAATAAGTCAGAAAAAAGAATATTTCTTATTTCACGGATCGGCTGGTTTATCCTCAATCAGATCACGAGAGGGATTATTGATCAGTGTCCCATGAGCAGCGCGGGCAGAGCGATCATTGATATTAATATAAAGGTCAAATCCTGGAGCTGCGTTCAAACACATCCTGTCTGTTGTCTCAGAATGTTCTGGGTTCTTCGCTCGGTGGTTTTCTTCCTGTCTGTCTAAGGTCTTGTTTTGATGATGAGGTCTTGCTCTTCGTCTGCTCGGAGTTTCAGTCAGCGTCCTTCATCCTTTGGTTAAATGTTTTTTTCACGCTCCCGTGTCGTCCTGTGTTCAGCACAGCGTCAGGCGAAGCGACGGCGGGTTCAGATGTTCGTCTCAGTTTCATCTTCAGAGTCTTTTAGAGGAAGCTGAGAGCCCGACGGCTCGGCGTCACGAGGGACTGCTTTTATTTTCATGCTTGTTTACAGTCGTCCTTCCCCGTCGGGCTGCGGGTCAGAGCGCCACGAGGACCAACAGCAGCTCCACGCCTGGAGGTGTTCAGTCACCTCCACCTGCTGACAACCTGCTCCGTGCCTACACTGTTATATAAGAAGAAGAAGAAGGAAAATAACAGAGGAAGAAGGAGAATGGGAGAGTTTGGCTTCAGTATTTGATCGTTTTACATGAGAACAAGTTTTCTGTCCTGCTTGGACTGAAACCACAGCCGCTATCAGTGTGAGGACGGACGTCCAGAGTTTGACATTTTCAGTGTGGACCTCTGGTTTCGAGTGAAGATTTCTGAGTTTCTTTGTTTCTTAAAGCTCGCTCCTCCGAAGGCTCCACTCGTCGTGTTATGTCCATTAGCAGCTCTGATACACACAGATCTGCTGGAGTAAATATTTCTGGTGGTGTTGGACAGGAGTGGGCTCACAGGTGCTCGGCGCTGACACTTCGGTTTACTCACATGTCTGCCGTGGCTTTTCTTACTCGCCGGCACTTCTCACAAACCGCCGCTGCTCTTATTATCTTCAGCAGCTTCTCTGGGATTCATGGCGGCTGTAGCTCAGCTCGTTAGGAGGAGCAGCGCGATGCTCGTCTGTTTCGCTGCCTCCTCTTCCTCCTCCAGAACCAAAGGTAGACTTCTGATGTGCTAGGCAAGCTAACGTTAGCGCGGCTGCTAGCAGTGACGAGCCTGTACAGTATCGAGGTTGTGCACGCTGCACAGCTGCTCAGGTGGAGTTTTTAATTGGTTTTAATACACAGTGTAGCTCATGCACCAACTTGTTTTGCTCCACTTGAAGCTGCTGCCCAGAAAAACCTCGTATCTCCTCAGATAATGGATGGGTCAGAAAAGCTGCTTCATGCTAACATGCTAACGGCGCTGCAGGGGCTGAGTGGGAGCTCAGAGCAGCTCTGAGTTCAGCTTCTGCTTCGACATGACGTCTCTCTGCGTCCTCGTGTCCACGGACCCATCGTCCCGCTGACAGACTGACGGAGAGACGAGTAGGAGGAGGAGGAAGAGTTGCCATGGCAAC
>NC_092073.1:22977500-22995000 GCF_039877785.1 Chaetodon trifascialis
GGAAACGCCCCCTCGCTCGGACCCTGCTGGTCTGCGTCTGTACTGCATTTCCACTTCCAGAGTCCTTTTTGTCAGTCTGGTTCAGGTGGAATTGGTAGGGGCGGGGCTTGCGGATAGGCAAGCCAGGCAATTGCTTGGAGCCCCCAGCCACTGGGGGGCCCCAGCCACTTATTTACAACAAGGGTTATTGATAAGCCTGGGCTCTCAGGGACCTCTGTTGGTCCCTGGACCTCACTTTGAGAACCACAAATCTATTTTTTCAGTATTCATGTCAAATGTCCCAGAAATTGTGCATTTATGTGTGCAAAAACCAGATTTTTGCAGCATGTGCGGGTGGGTTGGGGGCCCCAGGGATTTCTTGCTTGGAGCCTCAAGTGACCCGAGCAACGCCGCTGGGAATTGGGTTTTGTCCTCAGCCAGATTTGTGAAAAGGTTGATCCTATTTTTTTAGGCAAACTGCTCGAATATCCAGGTTTAACCAGGTTGAAATGACCCTCTCCTGCATCAAATGACGTAACTTCCTGAAACCAGCGCGTCACTTTACACACCATGTGGCCGGGGTCGTCCCTCTCTGCGACGGCCTTCAGACGTTCTCGTGTGACCCAGCTCTTTTATTCACGCTGAGTCCTTTAACGAGGTGATCCCTGAGTGCCGTCCTCTAAAGCAACAGGAGTCAACAGAGGGACGTTTGTCTCAACAGCTCGTCGTCCAAGCCAGTTTGAAAGTCAGTCACGTCCCTGAGAAGCCAGAGCCGACCATGATCAGCAGCAGACTCAGAGCTGATCAGTGTAATAAATGACTGCTTTATTTGCCTTTATTCTATATGATCGCCTGATCAGCTGTTCAGGTTGAAGCACAACCCAGAGGAGCAAGCAGAAGTTATATAAGACGCTCTAATGTCGCTGTCGCCTCCTCCGCAGCTCGATGCAGCGAAAACAGTCCGAACTTCAGGTCTCAGATGGAGGCTGAGTCACGTCAGCGGGATCTGATTGCAGTCTCTAAGTTCTTTAGAGGATAAAGCCGCTAATCCTCACAGATGTTTACATAGCATTTAGCTAGCCTTTCTGACGGACAGGAGAGCCTCTGCCGCGTGCGTGTGTGTGTGTGTGTGCGTGCGTGTGCGTGTGTGTGTGTTATGTAAGGTGGTGTGTAGAGGATCATGTCAGGACATTACTGTGCTGACAGAATCAATGTCGACTAATGCCCTGGCTGTTTGTTGTTGTTTGTCGTGTGCTCTCAGCTTGGCTCTCCGGGTTTCACATATCAATATTTCCATGCGTGTAAAGATCTAAAGCATACATACCATTTAGAGGAGGCTTTTATCCAACCAGCCGCGCTGTGCATTACGCGCACAGCCTCTCCTCAGTGTGCTTAACCTTCAGTGTGTGTGACGGGGAAGCACTCGCTGTGGTTTGAACTGGTTTTGTTGGTTCTGGTTGAGCTTTGTTGGATAGCACACGTGCATTCAGTCTGCCATTCGCCGTATGTTCAGGAGGTCATTCCACGAATCCAAACGCACGTCAGACTCCAGAGCATCACCACCTCAGGGTAAATCTCCTCCACCCGTGGCGTCCTGTCAGCGCGGGTCTTTCTAACCAGACGTCTTCCACCTGAGCGGCTGACGAGGACTGCCTTATGTCCGTCTCTGTGTCCTCTGCTGAGGTAAATCAGTCGGGTTCAGGAGCTCCTCAGAGTTCCTTTCCACCAGCTAGCCTCGTCCATACTGCCTGGACCAGACCAAGAGAATCCCTCTGAGACCAGCAGAAGGGTTTCTCACCACCACAGGTGCTGCTGTCCTTCTGGTCTCCTGAGACTTGTTTTCTGGTTCAGGACTCTTCTGGACCTGCAGGCTCTCGTCCTCTCAGCTCTGGTGTCCTGGTGCTGACAGGACAGTGACCTTTTGATCACAGTGCTGAACCGCTGTCGCTGCAGTGGAGCCGTGACTCAGACTCCGAGTCCAGAGTCTCCTCTGGAGGACCTTGCAGACTTTCCATGAAGGACTTGAAAGTTTTGATAAGAAATATTTACTGCCTGCAATTTTCCTCCCATACTGTTAGTATGTGAATGAAAAATGGCCCTTAAAGGCTGCCGTAATGAAGTTTCATTGTACCGAAAGAGACGGCGAGAGGACAGACGAGGACGTGTGTGTGTGTGTGTGTGTGTGTGTGTGTGTGTGTGTGTGTGTGTGAGAGAGAGAGAGAGAGAGAGAGAGAGACTCTTGATAAAGGTGCGCTTTCTGACACACAGCACAGTGTGAGGTCCTTGCCGGGTGTGTGTTGTTGCCCCCCCACACACACACACAGAGCTGTAACAGTTATCTCATTTGGTCTGCGCTGTGCTGTCCTTGCTCAGGGGCACTAGGGCAGTGCTGGGGACTCTGTTTTGGTCCTGAAACACCTGAACGAGTGAATAAACTACAGACACTGAGCCGCTTCATTTTCAGGAAGATTTGGGTTTTTTAAAGATTTTATGGAAGAAATGATGACATGTAGACTAAGATCAGTGTGTGTGTGTGTGTGTGTGTGTGTGTGTGTGTGTGTGTGTGTGTGTGTGTGTGTGTCCTGGTGCTTACTCATTACATCTGCCTGCTTGTGACAAACATAATCACGTGTCTCTCTCACACAGAGTCCGTGTCATCCTCTCTCTGCTGATGTTACTGTTATTAGTGAGTGCTGATGTCGACATCCCTGTTTGTGAGCCTGCCTGCAGCGCATGCACACACACACACACACATGCACACACACACACACACACACACACACACACGCACACACACACACTCGCTGGTCGGAGTAGTTTTCTTCCCTCACTCAGTGAATCAGAGACTTTGCCTCTGCAGAGACACTCACAGTCCTCAGTGTCTGAACTTGAACTCACTCCACACCACGTCCTCAGAAATGTCACGAAGACCACAAGGATCCAGGTCTGGGGTCCACATGTCCACATAGTCCAGCACTGTTATGGATCGAGTCTTAAATCAGGAGTGTCAGCCATGTTTGATGCTGTTCGGTCGAGTGTTTCCCGAGACGTTCTGTGATCACGCTGAGATGAGATGAGAAGACAACAAACATGGAGGAAAACCTGGTTACTGTTTGTGACCAACAAGAGCAGTTTGATGTGACAGAGGAACATTTGTTTGTTGTTTTATCGCTTTGCCGAAGGTTTGGATTTGTTTTTATTGTGTGTTTGAATACTTAAACTTGGCTCATTGTAGTTATTGTGTTTAGGTCGAAGTGATTGAAGCCAAGTGCACATCAGCCAACCAAAACGCAGCATTAACAGCTTAAAAAAAACTATATGAACTTAAAATTTCCTGTTTTCAGGCATTTCGCTGTTTCCACGTTCAGTCGAGTGTTCAGAGTATTTCCTCACACGTGTGAAGACGTGATGTTTCCTCAGCGTGCAGCTCGAGGCCGGAGGCTGTTGCTGATATTTGACAGCTGAACTGTGTTTAACTTCATTAACGTCACTCTGCTGTCGCACACACACACACACACACACACACACACACACACACACACACACACACACACACGTCCCAGCTCTGACGTCCCAGCAGCAAACACACAGGACCAGTGAAACCAGCATCTGCAGCCAGCGGCCATGACGCCACCAGTGCCAACTGTCACTTCTTCTTCTTCTGCTCATTTGCTTAAACTCACACTCTGCGTCTCGTGAAGGCTGATTTATTTCACATTTTCCTCTTCAGCTCAGAGTTTTTTCTCAACCTTTCTGTCCCCAGAGAGCCTCCTTCAGCGATACATCAGTCACTCAGACGTGTGAGAGACGGAGCGAGAGGCTCTTCTGATGTCAGTAATAATAAGAGCGTGATTGTTGAGTAGCTAATCAACGCACTACAGAGTTAATAGCCCATATAAGAGGATGATCTGAGTGTGTGTGTGTGTGTGTGTGTGTGTGTGTGTGTGTGTGTGTGTGTGTGTGTGTGTGTGTGTGTGTGTGAGAGCGAAAGGTAACCCCAGAAAGAGCCTGATTTTGTGTGTGTGTGATTTTGTCAGACACACTCTATTAAACCTCAGAACTCAGTTTTTGGAGACTTGCACACACACTGTGAAACACACACATGCACAGGATGAGACACGCACACACACACACACACACACACACACACACACACACACACACACGCACACACACACACACACGTGTGTCACGTAGCCATTGTCACATCGAGGATCCCCTTCTTTCTGGAACAACAAGCAGAGAGAGGGGCTGCTGCAAACACACACACATGAATACACACACCTCACTTTGAACAGACACTTTAAAGGCAGCAAACACACACACACACACACGCACACACGTGATGTAAAGCAGAGTGAGGCAAACCCTGGACAAGCTGAGGTCTGCAGAGAGAGCGGCTTAAAGGATCAAACCACAGGAGCAAACAGCTGAGACAAGTGTTGTTCAAATTAATCAGAGTTTCCCAAAATCACCACATCAGAACTCGACCGCAAAGTCCAAAACCCTCGCTGGTCCCTCACACCGCCGCCGCACAGCCAACAGAGCAAGAAGAGGACTTTTTGTCTTTTTGCCTGAAGCTGTGACGATGAAGACTGAACACAGCGCAATGCAAGAGCATGAAGGTCTTTCAAAGCATCATGGGAAACATGGAACATCTGCAGCAACGGCAGATCATTTTTCCTGCACTTCAAAGATAAGATAAGATAAGATAAGATCTCTTCCAGCTTTGCCTCAAAAACCTCCTTCTCCTCCTGTGATCATGACGCACCACCTGAGACCCGCAGCAGTACAGACCAGATCCCCCTCAGACCTGCTTAGACCGGATGTTATCTGGACCCGGCCTGACTGCAGTCCTGGATCGGGTCTTGTTTAGTGGGAACTGGCCTGTGGTCTAAATGAAAACTGTTCTGGCAGCTGTCAGCACTGCGATAATAATGTGATTCTCCTGGAAATCACTTCAGCTCAGCGTCTCCCATGCTAACGTTTTAGCACACACACACACACACACACACACATACACACACACACACACACACAGTGAATGATGGTTCATGCTAGCGTATGTTAACGTTAGCATAGCGGGTCAGCGTGCAGAACGTCTCTGTTTTTCAGCTGCTGAGCTCCTGCTGGCTTTTAAAGAACTTGTGTACTTCAGCCGGAGTTACAGGAGGTGACACCTGTGCGTGTATGCGTGCGTGCATGTGTGTGTGTGTGTGTGTGTGTGTGTGTGTGTGTGCGTGTGTCTGAAACTAACCCAGTCTGAAATGTCCTACCCTTTGGCTAACTCTGCCCTTCATTTGGCTCTTGGATCTGTGTATGTGTGTGTGTTTGTGTGCCCTTACCTGAATGTGTTCACTTTGTGTGCACGTGTGCGTGTGTGTGTGTGTGTGTGTGTGTGTGTGCGTTCCAGCTGTGTTCATGTATCCTGAGCACAGAGATGATCTCCTTGTGTTTATCAGCGTGTGTGGTCTGTACCACCTGATCGGTACTTTCAGTGATATTTTATAACTTCATATGTAATTTGATTGCACACACACACACACACACACACACACACACACACACACACACACACACAGCTCAGGGCAGAGCCTGCAGGTGTGTTGACTGTGAAAGCAGCTTCAGTCTCGTGGTCTCAGCTGTGGAGGACTGAACCTGGACTGGTTCTGCTGGACTGTGTTTCTGTGTGAGTGTGTGTTAATGCACCTTTCGTGACGTCTGTGTGTGTCTGTGTGCGTCAGGTGTTCTCGGGGATCTTCACAGCAGAGATGGTGTTGAAGATCATCGCTCTGGATCCGTACTACTACTTCCAGACGGGCTGGAACATCTTCGACAGCATCATCGTCTGCCTCAGCCTCATGGAGCTGGGCCTGTCCGACGTGGAGGGGCTGAGCGTGCTGCGCTCCTTCAGACTGGTACGTCACACACACCCCATCACACCTGACACACCAGAGGGTTTCTTCTTCATCAGTCCTTCAAAGTCTTAAATCAGGTTCTTTCATGGACTGAATGGCATCATGAGCAGCGATCTGATGTCAATCGAACTCTTTGAATAACACTTATGAATAATAATAAGCCGATTGTTCAGTAAAAGCAGTGAAAGAAAAGACATTTTAAAAGAGAAAACACTGATTGACAGCTGAAGCACCAATGAAACGGCAGCATTCTGCCTGAAGGGGATGAGCTGATTGGCTGCTGATGAGCTCAAAACAGAAGTTCAGGTGCGGAAAACTGTTCTGCGTAAGACGAGAACAGTGGCTGTCAACGTCACGCACACACGAACACACACACCAACGCATAGAGACACACACACACACACACACACGCTTGAAGCCTTTCTTCGTCTGTCTCTGTCCCTCTCTCTGAGTGTCACTCTGGGTATCGTCAACTTCTGCTGGAGGCAAACACACACAGATACACTAATGAAGACACACACACACACACACACACACACACACACACACACACACACACACACACACACATGCACACGCTTCTTTCTGCTTTTTGTCTTTCTTTTCTTCTTTTCTTCCTTTTCTTGTTTTCTTCTTCCTTGTTTTGTCTCCTGATTTCCCTTCTTGTCCTTCCCTTCTTCTTCTTCTTCTTCTTCCTCTTCATCTTTTCCGTCCTTCCACCAGCAGATGAATCCATGAAGCTGAACGATGACACGGACGATGATGTCGATAACGCACGCTTGTTTTCCTCTCAACAGCAGCCAAAGAGATTTAAATGAAAACACTTTAAGCTTGACCGGTTTGACCGGAGTCAAACTGGATTTGATTGCCTTTATTTTGAAATCCTGTCTCTTCCTGTCCAGCTGCGTGTGTTCAAGCTCGCGCGCTCGTGGCCGACCCTCAACACCCTCATCAAGATCATTGGAAACTCCATGGGCGCTCTGGGCAACCTGACGCTCGTCCTCGCCATCATCGTCTTCATCTTCGCTGTGGTCGGCATGCAGCTGTTTGGTAAAAACTACCAGGTAACGCCTCTGACCTCTGACCTCTGACCTCTTGGATTTGTGAAGGTTTGGTTCATGACGCTGTCTCTTCCCTCCGTCCTTCAGGACTGTGTGTGTAAGATCTCGAAGGACTGCGCTCTTCCTCGCTGGCACATGAAGGACTTCTTCCACTCCTTCCTCATCGTCTTCAGGGTGCTGTGCGGCGAGTGGATAGAGACCATGTGGGACTGCATGGAGGTCGCCGGTCAGCCGCTCTGCATCCTCGTCTTCATGCTGGTCATGGTCATCGGAAACCTGGTGGTGAGTGACCTCTGACCCCTGTCTCCTACTGGAACTAATGCGGCTGCTGATCAGGTGTTGGTCAGATTCTGGACGTGTTTGGCTTTTGTTTGTGGTTCTTCGTGGTGGTAAACACTGTCATGTGACCTTTGACCTTCAGGAGGTCGTGATGGTGAATCTGTCCAGAGGCAGCAGGACTAAGCGCTTTGGCTTTAACCTTCTGCTCTCTGGACTCAGGGTTTGTTCTTTGGCTTGAGGGCTTGATTGGCACTTCCAGGACCGTTGACCCCTGACCTCTCACCTGTAACACCTTACCTTTGTGTTGTGCTGTCACAAACAGCCTCAAACCCATGGAAGGCAGTGAAGTTGAATCCAGGAGTCACGCCAACGAGAGTTGCTATCAGACCTCAACGGTCAAAGTACCAAACACCATCATCATCGTCAGATTCATGATCCAGTTCACGTCTCTTCGATCAGACTGTTACTGATTCCAGTCAGAGCTGTGGTTGGTTGGTTGGTTGGTTGGTTGGTTGGTTGGTTGGTTGGTTGGTTGGTTTGAGAACTTTGGCTCCAGGTTTTGTTGGAGACCATGTTGACGTGGAAAAACGTAGATATAATATTACAAAAGGTTGATTTCTTGGTGCATCTCATGATGTCACAAACTACATCCAGTCCTGATCCTCCAGTCCTGATCCTCCAGTCCCAGTCTTCCAGTCCCGATCCTCCTGTCCCGATCCTCCTGTCCTGGTCCTCCTGTCCTGGTCCTCCTGTCCTGACTGGTTCACAGACCTCCTTGTGATGTTGTCTGAAAGATTTAAATCTGAGCATCTGCTCTAATCATCGCTCATAGCTTCACAGCCTCCGTGTGCGTTTGTAGCCTCTGAAAAGCAGGAGGTGAAACGCCTTTGACCCCTGACCCCTCACCTGTCACCCCTCATCTCTGTGCTTTACTGTCGGGCTTTGTCAGACCTGGACGCTGAACCTCCTGCTGTTCTGACAGCTCAGGTAAAGAGTGGGAGGGAGCGAGACAAAGAGTGAGGCAGGTGGACGGACACGCGGAGACAAAGAGACGGTCCTTCACATGTGACCCTGAGGTCCAACTCTGTCCAAAGCATCGCTGATTTATGTGAGATGTGCTGAGAGCCACAGACAGAGTAAATGTTGACCTGCTGACCTCTGCTCTCCGTCCACCTCCTCCTCCTCTCTCCCTGTTTGACCTCCTAACATTTATATCTGACTCTCAGTCCACCACTGCTCTGCCTCTTCGTCGGTCTCTCTTCTCAGATCTCTCTCCTGCCTGCTGCCTGTCGTCGGCTGCTTCAGCACAGTGTGTGTGTGTGTGTGTGTGTGTGTGTGTGTGTGTGTGTGTGTGTGTGTATATGAGAGTGTATGTGTAGCTTTTCCTTTAGTTTGTCACCTGAAAACAAAAGAAGAAGAACTGGTGAACGTAGTGCAGCATGTAGCAGCTAAAGAGACTGATATTTCCCTCAGGAGGTGGAGGAGACCAAAAACAGAGCTGGAAGAGGGACAACAGTGGACTGGATGTTGAATTTACAGTTGACTTCATGTTGGAGTCGAGGGGCTGAGTGTTTGTTCACCACATCAGCTTAAACTGTGAGTGTCAACGTCGCCCCCAAGTGGCCAAAAAATAAGTTATTGCAGCTTTAAAATACAGTTTACAAGACACTGCCTGACCGGCCTAAGAATCAGACATGGACACTTTAGATTCTGACTCTTCATGAAGTGCTTGTCTCTATTTGCTGGTCTGCATTGTGACGTCCGTCCATCTGTCCAGCCGTCTACCCGTCCCACACTTCAGTCCACGGTGAGCGGTCACATGACTCCTGGCCTGATCCCCACCACGCTCAGCGTAAACGTTCCTGATCTCCAGTCAGTGAAACTCTGTAATTCTGCTGACCTCCTCACCTTTTCTCCAGCACCGCGTTTTAATGATCCCAGTGAGTTTTACCTGTGGACCAGGTGAGCCATCAGTATGCTGTTTGTGTGTGGACGTCTCTGCTGCTCGTCCTTCGTCCTCGCTGCTATATTGTGATCAATCAGACAAACGAGTGCGTCTGATATCAAGTGCCGCTCTCATGTAACTGGAAGCATGACGGGCTCGCTGATGTTTTCTTCATGTAGAACAAGCGTAATTACCTACACACACACACACACACACACACACACACACACACGTACATACACGCACCAACACAGAGAGCGCTCATCTTGCCAGAGAAAAAAAGGAGAGGAAAGATTTCCTTTCTTCTGATAACTATCTGTCATCTCATCTTTCACTGTACTCCCAGACACACACACACACACACACACACACACACACACACACACACACACACACACACACACGCACACACACACACACACTTCTTTGAGCTCATTTTACCTCTTCACTTTAAAATGTACCCCCCCACCAGCATAAACATGCCACATGTCTACACCTCTAAACACATGAATCAGTCAATCCGTGTGTGTGTGTGTGTGTGTGTGTGTGTGTGTGTGTGTGTGTGTGTGTGTGTGTGTGTGTGTTGACCATCAGATAATGGTACTTTCTCCTCTCCAGTTACTGCCTCCTGTCTGCTCTGAATCCTTCTGATTAGGACACACACACACACACACATGCACACACGCACGCACACACACACACACACACACACTTGGCGGTGATGATGTAATAATGACAGTAGAAATGGAGGAAAGTTTGATGCTGAAGATGAAGCAAACTGTCAAACTGCGTCACATCGGCGTTCGGGATTGTGACGATAAGGTCGTGGTTTGATTCCCGGATGAAACTCTGCCCATGAGCAAGGCTTCAGTGGAGCGTGCTGACGTCAGCTCAGGCTGCGGTCGTGCTGCAGGTGTGAAGGTGCAGAGGTGTGTACAGGAATGGGTTGTGTTAATAGATGTCTGAGTGGGGCGCCACCGAGCTCTGCCCCTTTCTCTTTAATGTTGACACTGAATGGCACAAATTCATTCATTTTTATCTGTGAGAGACGGACAGACCCGTGTCCAGCGAAACATTCAGAGTGTGGACTCTGTGAACAGGAGGAGCCTCACGGTTTATTCTTCTAACCCCATTCATGTCATTTCCTGTAAATTAAATGAGAAGGAAAGGACAGAAGAAAAGGGCTGAAGGAGAGGACAGAAGGACAGGACAGAAAGAGAGGACAGAAGGACAGGACAGAAAGAGAGGACAGAAGGAAAGGACAGAAAGAGGACAGAAGGACAGGACAGAAGGAAAGGACAGAAAGAAAGGACAGAAAGAGAGGACAGAAAGAGGACAGAAGGAAAGGACAGAAAGAAAGGACAGAAAGAGGACAGAAGGAAAGGACAGAAGGAAAGGACAGAAGGAGAGGACAGAAGGACAGGACAGAAAGAGGACAGAAGGAAAGGACAGAAGGACAGGAAGTAAAATTAACAACAAGACTTTGGTTCCTTATTTTCTTCTTCTTCTTCTTCTTCTTCTTCTTCTTCTTCTTCTTCTTCTTCTTCTTCTCATAATTTTTAGTTATGATCATCTCATATTCACCAGTCAGTGGATCATGATGTGTGTGCGTGTGTGTGCGTGCGTGTGTGTGTGCGCGCGCGCGTGCGTGTGTGTGCGTGTGTGTGTGCAGCAATAATAGAGTCTCATTCATCTATTTAGCTTAATGGTCTCATGGATATTTAATAACAAGCTTGATAGGCCAGACAGCTTACACATGCACACACACACACAGCCATACACACACTCACATACACATACACACACACACACACACACACACACACACACACACACACACACACACACACACACTCACACACTCACATACACACACACACTTGCAGTCAACAGCCTCTTATTCTTCTCTTGTCAGCGACAGGAATTGTATCTCCCCCTGCAGAGGGCTGTGCTGACCTGACTGAATGAATATGCCCAAACACACGTGTGTGTGTGCGCGCGCGTGCGTGTGTGTGTGCGGGCCTGTGCCTGTGTGTGTGAGTGAGTGTCATGATGACCGAACCTTTCCAATTCAGGTGATTTATCCCTTTAGAAAAGGCCTCACTGTGCACAGCTCAGCTCAGCTCAGTGTGTGTGTGTGTGTGTGTGTAGGTATTTATGCATGCATGCATTCATACGTCTGAGGGAGTGTGCACGATTCTGTTTTTGTTACGAGATGTCAGGTCTCACGCCTCAAAGGAAAGAGGGGAAGAGGAAGGACGGGAAGGAAGAAGAGGGGGTAGGATGGAAGGAAACATGGATAAAGAGAAGGAAGGGGCAGAAAGAAAGTAAGGATGAAGGACGTAAAGAAGTAAATAACGAAAGAGCAAGAGGAGGAAAAGACACAAAGGAAGAATTCAAAGCAGCATGAAGGATGCTCACGTAAAAGGAAGGAAGGAAGGAAGGAAGGAAGGAAGGAAGGAAGGAAGGAAGGAAGGGTACACTGAAGAAAAGGATGGAGGGCAGGAGGATGAGGTTGATGAAGGTAGAGTACAAAGACAGATGTAGAAGAAGAAAGAAAGAAAGAAAGAAAGAAAGAAAGAAAGAAAGAAAGAAAGAAAGAAAGAAAGAAAGAAAGAAAGAAAGAAAGGATTAATAATGTGAAGTGAACAAATGAGGAACAGAAGGCAGCATGGAGGGAAGGGAGAAAAGAAGCAAAGACAACATACAGAAGAAAGAATAAAGGGAGGAGAAAAGGGAGAGGGGAAGAGAGGATGAAAAGGAAGAAGAGAATGAGGTAAGGATGAAAGGAAGGAAGGAGGAAATGTAAAGAGGAAGAAGAAAAAGAGAACAAAAGATGGAAAGAAGGAAGGAAAGAGAGGGATGAAGGACACAAAGTAGGAAGAGAAGGGAAAATGTGTCGTGTCATCGATGACATCACTAAAGTGTCACTTTAACATGTCAAATCATTGTCATGGGAACAGTCGCCGGGGAGGATGTGAGACCTTGCTGCCGTGACAGTGAACCTCATGATGTTACACTAATACCCAGAAGGCACTGGGGAAGGGGAAAAGACACACACACACACACACACACACACACACACACACACACACACACACACACACACAGATGACACACTATAACACTATAAACAGTTTCAGTTTCATTTGGTCTTTGGTCACATTTATGAGGCCAGTGATGTCGTGTGCGTGCGTGCGTGCGTGCGTGCGTGCGTGCGTGCGTGCGTGCGTGCGTGCGTGCGTGCGTGCGTGCGTGCGTGTTATTTGAATGTGATAAGCATCCATGTTTTCATTGGCAGATAAAGAGAGAGGTGGGGAATTACCTCTTATCTCACGTACACACACTGTGTGTGTGTGTGTGTGTGTGTGTGTGTGTGTGTGTGTGTGTGTTCCTGCAGGCAGTAGCTGAGTCAGTGTTTAGGTGTGTAACACCATGAGACACACAGCTGATGATCTCTGTTAAAATCAGCTGTTTTCTCTCTGGAGTTTGGTTCATGTTCGTCTCCTCACGACTGGCCAAATGTACAATGTGAGTCGTCTCATCCAGATGTTTCCCGATGTTTCCAGCTGAGTCACTGATTGACTTTTTATCAAATGTTGCATGTAGTTTGTTGGTGTTTACGCACACGTTCATTGATATGGAAACAGTGTGACGCCTTTGTGTTCTTTCATTCCTGCTGCATCCTGCACACTTTGCTTCTGAACACCTCGTGTGTGTGTGTGTGTGTGTGTGTGCGTGCGTGCGTGCGTGTGTGTGCGTGTGTGTGTGCGTGCGTGCAGCTGCACAGACTGAAGCAGGTGAGCTGATGTTTAGTTTGCCGTTCCTCTCGTGACAAACGAGCGGCTCGGTGTGTTTCCCTGAGCCAGCGCTTCACCTGCAGCACACCTGCCACGACACACTCCGCTCCTCTTCTTTCTTCTTCTACTTTTTTAAAACTCTTCCTCCTTTTATCTTACTCTCATCACACATATCCATTAACTTTAAATAATGACGTTTCAGTGGAGTCTTCAGAAACCACACATCAGCATTTTGAAGAGTCGAACACGCTGACTGGATTCAGGCAGAAATCCAGTTTGATAAATGGATCGTTTTGATAGAAGAAACATCTGGATGGAGGCAGCAGTCTGTAGGCAGCTGTTACGTAAAGAGGAAGCAGAACTTCTAAACAACACAACTGAGTTTATTTTATATGAATTTATTATGGTCATCGCAGAGAAAGAAATAATTGTGCGTTGATGATAAATCACCGCTGGCTTCCTGGTGGCTGCAGAGCGTTCTGGTCTGGAGCGCATCGCGGCGCCGTGCGGCGAGCTGACGGCGAGCTCAGACCCTCGGCGAGCAGCTCGTGTTCGTACACTTAAACATTAAAGCGCTGAAGAAATAAAGACCCCCTCTCATCTTCTCCACCCCTCCGTCACTCTTCAGCTCGCTCATCCTTCCTTTTCCTTTCTGTCCTCGCCGTTTAGTGGCTCTCTCTCGCTCTCCTTCTCTCACATTGCAGGCCATTTTCCCAGGGGGCTTTGCTCTCAGGGGTTTGTTGTGATGAGAGGGGAGTACCGAAAACAGATCGTGTTACCGCTCATTCATCACCTCTACCCCCCCACGCTGTGTGTGTGTGTGTGTGTGTGTGTGTGTGTGTGTGTGTGTGTGTGTGTGTGAGAGAGATGCTCAGCTGTTTCCAGGACAGCAGCTGCTTCCTGGCGTCTCCTTGACGACCTGTGTTGAACTCCGGTTTGTTTCCGTGAGGAAAGTTTCTGATGACTGAGCTCTGATTGGTCGATTTGTGTTGATGCTCACCTGAGCTCTTATCGCTTCACATCCATCACACACAAACAGCTGAGACGCGTAGCCCCGGTTGGCTTCACCAGCCTGCTCCATCAGCCTTTTTACTCCATGACCTCATCTCCAGCTGTTATCAACATGTGATTGGAGAATGAGCAGGTGAGCTGTGGCTCTACTGTGACGTCAGCCAGGTGGAAGGTCACCTGACCTCTTCTCCAGGTGAGCTCCTCCTCTGCAAAGGTAAAATAAGCAGAACCCAGTTAAAGAGCTCCACCAGCTCCACCAGCTCCACCTGTTCATTGATTCAGATGCAGCTGACTGATCACACCGGGGACGGACGTGGTGTCCTGATGTGTCCCGCCTCCTTCACTTGACGCCCGTCACTCCGTTTCCTCCATATTTTCAGGGTCGCTCCAACGACTTCAGACACAAACTCAAAGCTGCAGTAAAAAAACGGCTCCATCCGTCCCACCTACTGCTCCTACTGCCATTTGCAAGAATCCACCATGCCCGACCCAAAACAACCGATCAGAGCCAGATGTGCGTCTGAGGGAGTGTCTGACATCTGTCAATCACTATTCACACACACGCCCCCTCCCTTCGCTCATGCTGCCAGATGCCGCTCAGTCAAACAGCTCTGTGAGCGCGTCAGGAGGCTAGTGAAAGCTATGGCGGAGCAACAGCCAATCACAAAAGAAAAACTGCCCATTCCGCCACCGCCCACAACAGCATAGAGTAACACTCCGCAGCGCGCACGCTATGTTAGCGACTGTGATGTAGCGGCTAGGCAGAGCTAGCTTGTTTCCAATGCTAAGGCTAACGTTACTGGTTGTCACGGCAGCTGCCTCAGGGAGGAGGGGCCTGGAGGCGGGGCATGAGTGCAGCGGAGAGGGAGGGGGACGTGGTGTTGGTTCCTGTGTTCAGGCTCAGTCTGCTCTCTTCTCCGTCTTACCTGCTGCAGCTTTAAGAAAGTTTGAAACGACTCATCTGTTAAAAGACGAGTGAAAGAAAGTGTGAAAGAAATGAAACGAAAGAGAAACAGAAAGAAAAGCATCAAAAGAAAATACGAAAGAATGAAACTTAGTCTCTAACAAACGCTCCAGAAAATAAATCATTGAATTCTGTCTCCATGCAGTCGACGAGTGGCTCAGCTGTGTTTCCCTTTCTGCTTTCACAGACTGTGTTTGTACGTGTGTGTGTGTGTGTGTGTGTGTGTGTGTGTGCGTGTGTGTGTGTGTGTGTGTGTGTGCGTGCGTGCGTGTGTGTGTGTGTGTGTGTGTGGCTAATTGGTCCGATCCACTTAACGAGTTAAACGAGGTGAATTGGGGGGGATCAGGTGGTGGACTGCTCCGGAAACACACACACACACACACACACACACACACACACACACACACACTCCTTCTCTTCGCCTGCAGCTCATTCGTACAGTGGAAACGTGTCATGTGACAGATGTTGGCCAATAGAAAAGACCATACAGATTTCTAAATATCACGTGGAGCACAGGGGACGCCCGGCGCTGAGGTCAGTGTGAGAACACAACTAGTGTCCCTCTGAAACGTCCACCTGAGCTTCTTGTGTCCAACAGGAAGGACATCACATTGAGGAAGTGATGTCATCATCCGATCAAAACGCTGCTGTTCGATCAGTTTGTGCGGATTCTCACGTGCAAGCAGGTTAAACGGACGAGGGCAGCGTCTGTCGTCAGCCCTGTCAGTGATTTGTTATCGGCTATTGGAAAGCCGCAAGGTCATTGGTCGAGCTGTCGGGGCATGTTGCCATGTTAACCAATCAACAGCATTGATCTATTGATGTTCAGGTCGGACCTGCAGCCAATCAGATGCGAGCATTTTGGGATGGTGAAAACGGGGATGTGACAGCCGGACACCGATCAGTAACACAAACATCACACACACCACCAGCCGGGATCAATACACACACACACACACACACACACACACACACACAGAAATAGACACTAACTCACACTTCTTGTTTTTCCTCTTTCACACATTTACACCAAATAAAATTACACACACACACACACACACACACACACACACAGAGTTAATGTGTCACGTGCAGCTCACGCACACACACACACACACACACACACACACACACACACACACACACACACACACACACACACACACACACACACACTTTGATTGATTATCCGCCCGCTCATGTTGAGTTGATTTATGTTACTTTGGTACAACAGAGATTTAAATGTGTTTTAAAGTAGAAGTCATCACACACACACACACACATACACACACACACACACACACACACACACACACATACATACACACACACACACACACACACACACACACACACACACACACACACACACAAACACACACACGCACACACACAAACACACACACAGGTCACAGGCCTCCTCCTCATGCTGGGTATTGACCCACTGGCCCGGTGTCCTCTTACACAACCATAAACTGGGAAGCTGCTGGTTCCAGTCAAGTCGTTACGTAACAACCAACCAGCTGTGGGACATCCAGCCTGCAGTGTGTGTGTGTGTGTTGTTTATTTGTTCACTGTGCTACAAAGATTCAAAGTCAGTGAGTGAAACAAACTTTCAGTCATTTAAAGACTCGATCGATGTGAAAAAGGACACAAACACAGTGTGACGTTCAAGTCCACCCTCATAAAAACGTAACTTTGAGTGTGTTTGGACACCTGGACCTTCACCTGAGACCTGCAGGTGTGTCTGCAGACGTCTCCACGGGCCGAATTCTGCCGTCGGATCTGAGATTGTTGAACATCAATCAGTCGTCTTGTTTCTGTCAGACGTGGAGGAGCAGCAGTGAGTCCTGCCCGAGTGCCTTTGAGCAAGAAACAAACCATCTGCAGGTCTGAGGTCTGCGGCCTGTAATCTGATGACAGTCACAGGAAGCTGCCACCTGATCCACCCGACCTAGACCCTGTCACACACACGCACACACACACACACACACACGCACACACACACACACACACGCACACACACGCACACACACACATACACACGCTGCGGTGTCATAGTTTCCTGTGCAGGTTGATTATTCAGTGTGTGCTGAATAATGCCTGATGCTCTTGGTAACTGATCACACACGCACACACACACACACACACAGTCACCGTGCAGCTCTTAGCCAGATTGGCTTTATTTAACCACAGCTGAGTGTGTGTTGGCCTCGTCTTACTCATGTTGTGGTGACTCGCCTTCCTTACGGGGACGAAACTCTGACCTGGTAACGTAAATCATTTTCGGGTGGAGGCGTGAGCTCAGGTTGGAGTAAGGCTCCGGGGAATGGACGGCTCATGACACCAAAAGTGACGGAAAGCGACTGTTTTTTAGTCAGATCTCGGTATTAACTCCAGTGATCGTGTGACTCAGGTCGCTTTAATTAGTGACTAATTACATGCAAATGAATCACTTTCCCACCAGCCTTTGTGTTCAATGCTAATTAGCAAACATTAGCACGCTAACACAGCAATTATGAGTCCTGGATATCCACATGCTA
>NC_092073.1:23000000-23057500 GCF_039877785.1 Chaetodon trifascialis
TTAAGCTGCTCCAGCACTCTGTTTTAATAGACCCGTGTTTGCTTATGTAATGATTAAATAGCTGACCTGCGCTTTAATGGCGCCATAAATCACCCAACGTGGTTTTACTGCCTCGTAACGCATGAATCAGCTGGTGGAGGCGGGCGCGGTCAACAGCCAAGGTCAAAGGTCAGACGGGAGTGTTTACAGTGGCAGTCATTAAAAGTTGCCCTTCACATGTTCGTGCTGTGAGAGACACAGCGATGTGTGTCAAAGTCGTACGTTTGGGTCTTTAAAAACTCAACGATCAGCGTCCGTCCGATCGTTCGGCTTCAGTTAACAAAACCACCGTCTGGAGCGCAAACAAGAAACACGGAGACACGGATTCTGCTGCAGAACTGATGCACCCGGACCCAGAATGAGACTGGGCCCAAACCAGTTTATCACCAGTTCAGAGTCAGAGCGCTGGAGGGGGTCCATGTCGGGTCAGGACGAGGCTCCCTGTGGTCACATGGTCCTGAAGGTTTAAGAGCCGCCATGAATGTCCACTTATAAACACGTGTGTGTGTGTGTGTGTGTGTGTGTGTGAGTGTGTGCGTGTGTGCGTGTGTGTGTGTGTGTGTGTGCGCGCGTGCGTGCGTGTGTGTTTGTCTATTTTCCTGCAGGTGTACTCTATCTGCACCTGCTGTGCGTGCGTGTGTGTGCGTGTGTGTGTAAAACTGACTGTGCCCCCCCAGCGCTCCTCACACCTCCGCAGTCTCTGTCCGGCCGCCTCTGACTGTCTCCTGTAGAGTTCAGGACCCGGCTAACACCTGGCCAGGTGCTGTCTGCAGGTGGACGCCGCAGCTCGGCTTTGATTTGTCTCGTCTGCTGACATCAAAACGCTCTGCGGCTCCGTCCTGCAGCCGTGGAGGCGGCTTCATCGCAGACTAACAGGCAAAGAGCTGCTGAGATTGTTTGAAATCAGGACATCTGTCCTGAAAACTTTTAATGAACTCAGTTTAGTAGAATAAGACAAACTCTTCAGCCTCATACCACCTTAAAACTGAAGCTTAAGTCTAGTCTGAGCTTTCTGTCCATGAGACCGGGACCGAAGCTGTGGAGCACAAACATGTTGACGAAACGATGACGATGCACAAAACACACAACCCGCTGGAGACAGAGCGCCGCGGACGTCCTCGTTAGCGGGGGACATGCCATTCCTCCTGCCCGGTGGAGACGGACGGCGCTTCACTCTAACGATGAGCCAATGAAATGTGTGCTGTCGCCACGGCAGCCGCGAGCCGAGCTACCTGACAGAAACACGTCAGCGCACACACCTGTCTGCTAATGAGAGCGTGTGTGTTCAGAGGAGGAAGAGCGAGCGCTGATCAATGAGTTCACAGCCACGTTAAGAGTGTGTGTGTGTGTGTGTGTGTGTGTGTGTGTGTGTGTGTGTGTGTGTGTGTGAGAGAGAGAGTGAGAGTGATGTGTGTGTGTGTCCTTCACTCTCGTCTTCCTCAGTGATGTATGAATAGAAAACACACAGAGGAACAGTGAGCAGGAGGCAGACAACAGACATGCTGCACACGCTCGCACACACACACACACACACACACACACACACACTGGAGGTGAGTTTTCACTGTAACTGAGAGAAATAAACTTGTTTATTTGTTTGTTTGTGACCGTCTGACTTTCACTGATGTGTTCAGTGTCACTCCTGCTGACAGGAACAACGGACAGAACTGTGAAAAAAGTCATGATAAATGTCATTTCCTGTGATGGAAGTAATCTGATTACATGTGATTTATTACTGAGCAGGCCCAGATGTGTGTCACTGCCTTCAGCTGCTGCACAACAGGAGCCGCTTATGAGTAGAAATACATTTAAACCCCTCATTATGGACGTCACCTGTCAGGAGGCTTCAGCCCAAGGCTGCCGCATGTGTGTATGCGTGTGTGTGTGTGTGTGTGTGTGTGTGTGTTTGAGAGTGAGATCCAGTTTTTGTGTGCATCTCTTTTCACGTGTAAGTGTGTGTCAGAGATTAGGTGTATTCATGTCCGTTTGGCTTCACCTTTGTGTGTGTGTGTGTGTGTGTGTGTGTGTGTGTGTGTGTGTGTGTGTGTGTGTGTGTGTGTGTGTGTGTGTGTGTGCGTTTGTGTGTGTGTGTGTCCAAGGCTGGCATTCGTCACAGCGGCCGCTCTCTGTTCCCAGACTTTGAATGTATTCATGAGTTAGCTGTTGACTCAGGTAGTTAGTTCACCTGTCCACACACACACACACACACACACACACACACACACACACCCCTGCTGTGTCTTTGTCCAAAACTTGCCAAATTTCCCTCCTCAGCCCTCAGCAGAAAATCTGTCTCGTGTCCCTCCATCTCCCTTGTCCCTTTGTGAAGTTAAACTCCCATGATGCTTAGCAAACAGGGACCTTTGAAGTCAACTGGGACGGGGGAGGGGGGTGAGGGGGGATGAGGGGGATTTCCTGACGTGAACAGACGGCAGTTTTGTTGGCGGCGGGCGGGCCACAGGGCTCGGAGGTGACGCCTCTGGTTCCTCAGCCAGGATTCCCGTCGCTTACGTAACCTTAAATCTGACTCATTCGGCCGAAAGCGGCAGAACGACGCCGACGATCACACAGACACACACCAGCGCTGGTGCTGATGCTGAGGCTGCAACCAGCCAGTGTAGTTAGCCTGATACTGAGCAGCTGTCCCCCCCCCCCCCCCCAAGCCTCAAAGCTCCACTGCGGTCCACAAACTAGAAACTCCAAATGAATTCAAAGCAGAAGCAGGAAGTGGAAGTCAGCAGGTGTCGAGAGAAGAGCTTAGAGAAAATCTGAAGTTACACCAGACAGATGCTCCATGAGAAATGCTCCAGCATCCTCTCAGAGGGCAACACTAATGTGTTTCCAGAGATCTGATAAGCTTCAAATATGATGTTTTCCAACATGAAGGCAGTTCCAGTCTGTTCAGTTTGAGCATTTATCGAGTTTCCTTGGTAGCTCTCGTCAGATTAACTGCACATCAGCCCGTTAAAAGAAGGATGTGGTGGATCTGATAAGCTGTCGGCGGATCTGATTGGTTGTTTCCGGCTGTTTTATTCAGCAGAAAGATGATATCAGCCTATCAGAGGGCAGCACGGTGGACCTGAGGAAGCCCGGAGAGGAAGAGGATGAGTATTCAGAGATGGCTGAAGAGGCCATGGACCCCGACAACTGCTTCCCAGACGGTAAGGACACACACACACACACACACACACACACACACACAGCAGGACTCGTAATGATTGTTTTCTATCATATAAAAGTTTGTTGAGTTGTTTGTTGGATTTCAGCTGGCTGATGTCACAGTTGGCTGTTTGGGACCAGGCTATTTCCAGGAAGCTGCATCGTTACAGATATTCTTTAAATCCCAGAATAATATAATCCATAATAATGTTAATCTGATCCCATCTCACAAATACTGCTTTTCCTTAAAACCTCTTTTTCTTATAAGGACACTGTTTAAAAGCAAAGTTTCGACAAAGTGGTCCTCCGGATGCGTCTCGTGAGCAGATCTGGAGTCTGTTCATTCTCACATGGCTCCACTAACCGTGAGCCCGTCCCACCGCCCACCTGCCCCAATACTTTCATGATGAGATTTATGACCCGGCACCAGCTAACCCAGGTGAAACGCAAACACCTCGTTCCTTCCTGACTCAGCCGGTTTCCTCCCGGAGCGCAGAGATTTGTCTTAGACCCCGTTCAGCTCCACTAGCATGACCACCAAACAGAGAGGAGGAGGAGGAGGAGGAGGAGGAGGAGGAGGAGGAGGAGGAGGGCTGGGGAACACTGGAGTGCTTGGCTGGAGACAAATGAAATCCCTGGAGAGCTGAGATAACCTGTGACGTTCTACCTTTAGTAGGCGGCCAAAGAATTAATCAAAAACTGGGCAACATTTTCCACAGCTCCACCGAGAAAAGACATTATTATTCTAATGAGCGGAGCAGACGAGAAGAGGCGCTCTGCAGAAACTGTCCTCCGCTCTGAACGCGTTTGGCCAACTTTCACATGTCGTGTGTGCAGCGTGTCGACAGCAGCGCAAAGCAAGGCGCCGTTTACAGAGCGGCTTTCATCAGGCATATGCTCAGCTTCTGCTGACGGAACAGCCTCAGCTTTTCATGAAAACCTTAAGAACGTGAAATGCTCTGGTGTGCAGATGCTCACAGACGCAAACGTTGATTCATTTGTGTGTTCAGTAACAGCTCAAACGCAGGGAAAAGAAGGGACCGGTGACGGATTTGCATTTATTTTGGTTTCTCCCCTAAGTTATAATTAAGTGATATTAATTTAATCCATATTTTATAGGTTTTGTTGAAGATCAGATGATGAAAACAAGTTTTAAAGCGTGTGAGGCGTTCACTGTTCTTGTAAAACATAAGAAAAGACAAGCCTTCTTCTTCTAACTTGTTTTTTCTCACATCTTGCAGCATGTTGAGGTAAATCTGGACACGACTGTTAATTATTGCTGACTCGTGAATCTTCATCATCATCGTCGTTGTTGTTATGACTGAACTCAGGTCTTCCTCATCGTCTTCAGCCTGCAGTAACTGAAGCAGCTGGTGGTTCTCGGTTCTTTCTTCCTGCAGGATTTGAGGCTGTGAGTCACGTGACCGTTTCGCTAACCACCCGCCTGCCCCAATACTTTCATGATGAGATTTATGACGGTGACTAACCCAGGTGAAACGCAAACACCTCGTTCCTTCCTGACTCAGCCGGTTTCCTCCCGGAGCGCAGAGATTTGTCTTAGACCCAGTTCAGCTGCGCTAGCATGACCACCAAACAGAGACATCAGCAGGAAGGAGACGGCGAGGAAGCGGCGCTCTGCGTGTTTGTATGTTCTCCTGATCCGAAGACTTCAGATTGGTCAAATCAGAGGTGTGTTCAGGGGACGGATAAAGGCTGGGACAGAATTAGGCCAGCCAGAGAAAACCCTCTCAAAGAACAAAATCACCAGAAAGCATCGCCAACACCTGCAGCAGAACGACTCTGTGGTCCAACATTACTGTCAGATTTTAATCTCTGAGGGTCTGAAGGTCTCACTGAACCTTCAGACCCTCACCTAAAGCCATCAGCCTCTGTTTTAGCATCGCTCACTACATTATAAAACAATAAAGAGCAATGAAAGACATGCGTGCAGGTGTCAGCATCGATGTGATGAGTTCCAGGTTGGCGCTCCTCTCAGAGGCCTGCCTGCTTCCTGCTGGAGCTGCTTCAGATGAAAGCGCCTGCCAAACAGCAGATGTTGTATTAGCTTTGATTCATTTAGAAGATTGATGCGTCCGTCGCTGCTGTCCCAACACGCTGCCCGCTTCCCCTGATTCAGCAGAGTCCTTCACGGCAGGCGGACGTTCGTCGCCGGCTGGACTCAGATCAGCTGCTGCAGGAGAAGGATGGAGGCTCTTCCTCTGTTGCGCAGCTCTGACATCAGCACGTCTGCGTGGGCGGGCGAGACGCATGACGAGCGAGCGAAGAAGAGGAAAATGATGAAGAAAGAAAGAAAAGCAAAGAAGGAATGAGAGGAGAAGAAAGTGAAAGGCAGTGGTCACGAAGGAAAGAACAGTGTGAGGGACCAAAGAACGTCAAAGTGCAGGAGGACGTGAAGAAGGTGAAAGACAAATGTGTAAGACATGAAACAAAGACATGAAAAGAAACTAAAAGAAGAAAAAAGATGAGAACAAGCTGGACTTTTACCGTCGCCTGCTTCACCCTACATCTGAAAAAAGAAGGGTGGAGAAGAGGAGGAGGAGAGCAAGGTGAAGAGGAAATGAGAAGAGGAGGATTGAAGAGACATCAGAGGAGAAGACAGGAAATGAGACAAAAGGAAAGGAGACGGCGATGGACTCTGACCCGCTGGTCTGAGCAGATTTAGGGGACAGGAACAGAACTGGACCTCCTGCCACCTGGATCTCATCCCGACTCCCCTCACACCGGACCAGTACGACCAGTATGCTGACAAAGCACTGCGTTACCGTGTGTGTGTGTGTGTGTGTGTGTGTGTGTGTGAGCAGTGGTTCCAGCGACTCGACCAGCTGCTGCAGAAGTAGGCCAGAAAACTGATGAACGACAGCCTGCAGACACCAGCTGTGTGTGTGTGTGTGTGTGTGTGTGTGTGTGTGTGTGTGTGTGTGTGTGTGTGTGTGTGTGTGTGTGTTGGTCGTCATTATTCTCACAATCATCTCGTCACGTACATTCGGTCAGGTCACTTTTTCAGTCACTGGATCTCCTCAGGGCTCCGCGGTGAAGTTAGCCAGGATGAATATGCAACATCCGGGTAGACTTTCAAAATAAAGCCTGCTGAGAACAATAAGAAACACGTGGTTAACGTTGTGAAACTTTGGTTAGGTTTAGATTTAGGTTCAGGAAAAGATCCTGGTTCTGCTTCAGGTACTTCACATCAGGACACAGTCCACTGTCTCCTGGATGGAAGTCTGTCTTCTGTCTTTGATCCATCCAACCTCCTCTGTAGGTGGACTTTTTTTGCTCTTTATACTTCGTTATTGGACACAGTTCTATTTATGAGTCATCATTTTAGGCCGTCGGTCATGTCCCCGTTCTCTCGAGTATTTAAAGCTGTGTGACAGCACCTGTACAAAACTATACAATCATTTCTCTGCAAGGAAATATGACAAATATGACACATTAGATATGGTGCAAATGTTTAAGGTGCACGCAGAGGAAGTCTGAGCTGAGGTGTCGTCTGCCAGGAGTCCCAGCAGAGTCCTGGTCCAGGATCAGGGCGGCCTGAGGGGAGTAGCTCCTCTTTAGCCTCGGACGGCTCGAGTCCTGCGTGACTCCCAGCGCGGCTCCTTCAGAGAAACTGTGCAGTGACGCCTTTCAGAGCGTCATGATAGTTTAGAATTTGTTATTAGTTATAATTACTGACTTAATGTGTTCAAACTCTGTCCTGTAGTTTTTTTGAGCCTCCCACATTTTAATGCAGAGTACGACAACAGTAGAAATAAGGAAATAATTTGCATGTGTGCACATTTGCTTAAGTTTGTGTGTTTATGTGAAGCTGCTGTTGGCTATGAAGGATCGTGTGTGTGTGTGTGTGTGTGTGTGTGTGTGTGTTCCTTCACGCTGTGATTACAAAGCACAAACAGCAGCATGCCCCCCCACTGCTCCCTCTGGCTGTCAGTAAGACAGAGTGTGTGTGTCGGCCTGAATGGCGACGCTCCCCCGCCGCTAATTATTTATCACACAGGAAAAAGGTCGGTTGGACGGGAAAATCTCAGCGAGCGGCGCTAACGAGTCTGAGAGCTGCAGCGTAAAGAAGCTCCTCAGATGAACGAAGGTCAATGCTTTGGTTTCACATTTCCTGCTTGTACCTGATTCGGTCAAACAGAGAGTGGCTCTTCAGCCCGGGGCGACGACGAGGCCTTCAGGGACTCAGAGAGGAGCTCAGCTGCCGAGTTTTAAAGCAGGATTCATGTATCTGCTGTGTTTAAAGGGACAGGCGGAGGTTTCCATCCACAGTCAGCGTGTTACTCACAGCAGATGGCAGGCGGAGCAGCAAGAGCTCAGGTGGAGCAAGCTGAGCAACGTACTGCTGTGGGTGGAGGCAGCAGCAGCATTTCAGCCACCTGAGGAAAGGTCCACCTGAGAACAGAGAATGTACCTCAGAGAACACAGAGAACAGCTGCTGGTAGAACACAGAGAACAGCTGCAGGTGGAACAAAGAGAACACAGAGAACAGCTGCTGGTAGAACACAGAGAACAGCTGCAGGTGGAACACAGAGAACACAGAGAACAGCTGCTGGTAGAATGAAGAGAACACAGAGAACAGCTGCAGGTGGAACAAAGAGAACACAGAGAACAGCTGCTGGTAGAACACAGAGAACAGCTGCAGGTGGAACAAAGAGAACACAGAGAACAGCTGCTGGTAGAACAAAGAGAACACAGAGAACAGCTGCTGGTAGAACAAAGAGAACACAGAGAACAGCTGCTGGTAGAACACAGAGAACAGCTGCAGGTGGAACAAAGAGAACACAGAGAACAGCTGCTGGTAGAACACAGAGAACAGCTGCAGGTGGAACACAGAGAACAGCTGCAGGTGGAACAAAGAGAACAGCTGCAGGTGGAACAAAGAGAACACAGAGAACAGCTGTTGGTGGAACACAGAGAACACAGAGAACAGCTGCAGGTGGAACAAAGAGAACACAGAGAACAGCTGCTGGTAGAACACAGAGAACAGCTGCAGGTGGAACACAGAGAACACAGAGAACAGCTGCTGGTAGAACAAAGAGAACACAGAGAACAGCTGCTGTTGGAACAAAGAGAACACAGAGAACAGCTGCTGGTAGAACACAGAGAACAGCTGCAGGTGGAACACAGAGAACACAGAGAACAGCTGCTGGTAGAACACAGAGAACAGCTGCAGGTGGAACACAGAGAACAGCTGCAGGTGGAACAAAGAGAACACAGAGAACAGCTGCTGGTAGAACACAGAGAACAGCTGCAGGTGGAACACAGAGAACACAGAGAACAGCTGTTGGTGGAACACAGAGAACACAGAGAACAGCTGTTGGTGGAACAAAGAGAACACAGAGAACAGCTGTTGGTGGAACACAGAGAACACAGAGAACAGCTGCAGGTGGAACACAGAGAACACAGAGAACACAGAGAACAGCTGTTGGTGGAACACAGAGAACACAGAGAACAGCTGCAGGTGGAACACAGAGAACAGCTGTTGGTGGAACACAGAGAACACAGAGAACAGCTGCTGGTAGAACACAGAGTGTGTTTCTTACTGTTTGTCTGTGAGGACGTTCACAGTCTGAAATGTGACCAAAACCACTTCCTGTTGTCCAGACAGAAAGACTCTGTGGCACGATTACTCATTATTTCACTGTTATCTCCACTCAGCCACAAACACACACACACACACACACACACACACACACACACACACATACACACACACACACACAGTGCCTCTCAATCGCGTGTCGTGCAGCTTCACAACATTAACCAATGAGTTGGCATTTAGAGGACCAATGGGGCAGCTAATCTAAATGCCCGCTGTCAGCACTGTGTGTGTGTGTGTGTGTGTGTGTGTGTGTGTGTGTGTGTGTGTGTGTGTGTGTGTGAGAGACAGAGAGAGACTTCTATGGATTTTTATATTTGCATGTGAGCTAACGTTCATATTTTTCTGCATGCATATTGACTAATGATGTACTGCATCTGTACCTGTAGGCTACGTGTGTGTGTGGGGGGGGGGTAATTTCTGCATGTAACAGTGTGTGTGTCTATGTGTGCATCTCTGT
Organism: Chaetodon trifascialis; assembly: GCF_039877785.1. Classification (NCBI taxonomy): domain Eukaryota; kingdom Metazoa; phylum Chordata; class Actinopteri; order Chaetodontiformes; family Chaetodontidae; genus Chaetodon; species Chaetodon trifascialis. The sequence continues at coordinate 23,009,279 of NC_092073.1, forward strand.
GTGTGCATGTATGTGTGTGAGAGTGTCTATCTGTGTCTTTGTTTATGCGCATCTTTGTGTGTGTCTGTGCATTTTCTGTATGTGTGTGTGTGTGTGTGTGTGTGTGTGTGTGTGTGTGTGTGTGTGTGTGTGTGTGTGTGTATGTGTGAGACGTCTTGTACCTGAAGGCCTCAGGTGTGGCTCCACAGCAGCAGTTTGATGCTCAGGACACTTTGTCTGCTCTTCGTCCTCCACTGAGACTCTTTGTCTCGGTCAGTTCACACTGTGTTCAGTGTGAGTTCAGATTCTTCTCTGGTGGTGGAAACAGACAGAAGTCACAGATTTTGTTGAAGATCAAAAGGAGAACTGAGTGTTTAGAGATGAACTTCAGAGAATATTAAGAGCGGACTGACAGAAGGGACTGAGAGACAAAGACATGATTACAAGTCCATCAGCTGGATTCATCATCAGTCAGACTGCTGAGTTTCGTTCAGGCTCGTAGCCTCTGACACAAACCTCAGTCAGATGAAGGATCAGTGAGGTCCGACCTCTCGACCCGTCCACGCTACCTGTCCTCAGAGCTGTGAAGGTGAGCAGCGCATACATGTTTCTAAGTGCGGTTGGAGTCAAGCAGTCACCTGGCAGGGGGTCGTTCAGCAGCAGGACTGTTCAATAAGCGATCAATGCTGCGCCGCAGAGAGCGAGCGCCGCCGAAGGAGGCGTCGGCCCGGCCGGCAGGTAATGTGATGAGGCGTTCAATGACAGTTTATCGCAGCAGAGGTGTTTAATACAGCTGCCTTCAGGACCAGCAGAGGGGCTTTCCTAACACACACACACACACACACACGTTGATAATAACTCTGCCAAGTGGGCTGATTGAGTGTCGGATTACCTCTCGCTTGTTTTCATTGGGTTGCTCAGCCGGCGTATCGGGGAAAAGCCTATTAGTAGCCATGGAAACAGAAAGCCAAGGTAATCAGAGCTCTAATTACAGAAGGAGGCGGACGCCGCAATCAGCGGAGTGACGAGCAGCCGAAGCACAGCTCGTGCTCTTCCTCAGTCTGTCCGCTACAGGAAGCTCGCAGAGTGACTCACCGCTGATCCTGCACGCTGACGAAGACTCACATCCGCCCCGGACTGAGTCGCTCCGGGAGAAGGAGTTTGGCAGCTCGCTGAGGAGGCTGCTCCTCTTCCTCCATTCGTCCCTGCAATGTTTAAAACATTAAAGATGGCCGTGTCTTTGGTTGTCGGCGTGCTTTTGGTGACCTCCATAACGAATATCAAACAGTCTCTCAGGTGTATTGCATCAGTCACCAGCAGCCACCTGTGTGATGTCACTGCGGACACTCTTTCCACCACACACACCTTGGTAGTCTTCCTCTGCGGGCTGCATCACGCCTTGCTAGAGGGCACGTCAGCAGCGCTCAGTCAAGCGAACGCCGCGGCCGCCGTCGCAGACACGCTGATTGAATCTGGAAACTTAAGCGACGAGCCTTCGGGTCGCTGACGGTCCGATAACGTGGAACGACGGGAATCCGATCCTCGTTATCGGCGCTCGCTCAGCGAATGACGCACTGCAACAGAGAAGCCTGATCCCATCGGCTCGTCCAGCTGCTCTCAGGACACGCCGGCGTGTTCGATGTGACGAGCCGCTGAACACGATGCTTCCGACCACGCACTAACTGAGCTTTTCAATTTGACTGAACTTTGCCTTTAAATACAGTTTGTCCATCTTCCAACAGTACGAAATGTTTGCAAATTAAATGTGAATGTGATGTGAACGCTGCAGCCTGCACACGCACACACACACACACACACATACACAGCACTGAATACGTGTTTGCATGCTCAAGCCTGAACACAAGCAAGAAACACACACACACAAACCAAAGGGATGGAGAGAGCGCTTCATGCTCCAGGTCACTTGTATATGACAACAAAGCGGACATGCCGCGGCCGTGTGTGTGGCTCTCTGTGCAGCTGTGATGCCAGCGTGCCCTCGAGCAAGGCGCTGGTTGAGACTCACACAAGCTCGAGTCGTTAAAGTAGAGATGAAGGAGGCTTCACTCCCCTCTCCGGCGTCTCACGCTTCAGTGAGCCTCGTCCAGCAGAGTTTCTGTTCTCTCCGTTCTGTTTTCGCTCTTAATCAATATTTTTAACAACGATGTATCAAAGACTGATCGATCAGCTGTTTGTTAGTGAAGTGGTTATGTTGACTTTAAAAGGTGACGATGTTTAAATGATCTGATAAATGTCAAATATTGACTCATACGCATCCGTTTCATCCATCGTGTGTCGTCCATAGAAGGGCCTGGATTAGCTCAGACAATTAGCTCAAAGCTAATCGCTAATAGCTTTGAGCTAATAGCTTTAGCTCAAAGTTAATTTAAATATCTGCTGTCACTAAAGTGTTCGAGGTACCCGACAGGTGCAGAGTCACATGACCCTGTAGACCTGCAGCAGGTGTTTGGTGAATGAGGAGTAGAGGAGTAAGCTCTCTCTCTCCCTCCCCCCCCCCCCCCCGCTCGCCCGCAGTGTGCGTGGCGAGGTTTCAGTGCTGTGACATCGACACGACGGTCGGCCTCGGTCAGATCTGGTGGAGGACGAGGAAGACGTGTTACCAGATCGTAGAGCACAGCTGGTTCGAGTCCTTCATCATCTTCATGATCCTCCTCAGCTCGGGCGCGCTGGTCAGAACACACACTTTACTTCTCTCTCTGTTTTACTGCACTTTCTTTACTTTACTGCAGTTTTTACAGTAGATACCACTACCCAGATTTACTTTGGTTTCTGGTTCTACTGCTAACGCTCACTAGTGCGCTCTCTGCTGCCCCCCTTAGGCCTTTGAGGACATCTACATCGAGCAGAGGCGGGTGGTGAAGGTGGTGCTGGAGTACGCAGACAAGATCTTCACCTACATCTTCATCCTGGAGATGCTCCTCAAGTGGCTCGCCTACGGCTTCAAGAAGTACTTCACCAACTACTGGTGCTGGCTCGACTTCCTCATCGTCGATGTGAGTCGCTGATTGATCCGTTAGTGTTTACATGATCACGTATCGCTGATGAAGATGAAGATTATCAGCGACGAGAAAGAAAAAACATACTGTGGCAGTACTTCACCCCAGCAGCGTATGTGTACTCGATCATTGTGTAAATATGCATCATGTAGTATTTGCATGTAGTTATTTTCAAGTGTAGATTTGTATGGCGATGATGATGATGATGATGACGAAGAGGACACTGATGACATCACTGACTCATTCTGAGAGAGTGATGGAGAGTGAATGAGAGAGAGATGGCGTCTGTCTTTTCAGTGTATTTTCAACAGATTATGCATGAACCACTTACTTCCACTTCCATGCACACACACACACACACACACACACACACACACACACACACACGCACGCACACGCACACTCACACTCACGCACACACACACACACACACACACACACACACACACACACTCACACACACACACACTCACACACACACGCACACTCACGCACACACACACACACACACACACACACACACACACACACACACAGTGACTGGGAGAGGAACAGAGCGATGGAGGGAGTGAAGTGAACAGATGAGACACTCGTCAGAAATAAACGTGTGACAGAGATCTTCATATAGTTCCCACCTCCTCCCTCTCCCTCCTCCAGTCACCTCCTCCCTCTCCCTCCTCCAGTCACCTCCTCCTTCTCCGTCCTCCAGCGCTCCTCCTCCAGTCACCTCCTCCCTCTCCCTCCTCCCTCTCCCTCCTCCAGTCACCTCCTCCCTCTCCCTCCTCCAGTCACCTCCTCCCTCTCCCTCCTCCAGTCACCTCCTCCCTCTCCCTCCTCCCTCTCCCTCCTCCCTCTCCCTCCTCCAGTCACCTCCTCCTTCTCCGTCCTCCAGCGCTCCTCCTCCAGTCACCTCCTCCATCGTTCCCTCCGTCTTTCTCTGGAGTTAAATTAGCTTTATTGGCATGAACGTTGACATTAAATGTCTGCCTGAGCGACATCACATACAACAGAATAAAATTCACATTTGAAGCTCCGTAATAAACTCAGCCGAGGCCTCGTGTTAAAACACATTCAGTACAACCAAGTGTTGCTTTGTTGGCCTGAACATACTGAAGTACAGAGTGAGAGTAATAATTCAGACTAATAATTCAGAGCTGGACGTGAGAGAGAAGGATTATCAATAATAATTCCACTTTATTTGTTAAAGTCGGTCAAATTAACTTCAGCTAATCACACTGTGGCTTTTGTCCTCCATCGCTTCCACTGAAAGTGTGTCAGCAAATCTGAACAAGACAAACTGTGTCAGTGGACATGTGGACATGTGTCCCATCTGTCCCATCTGTCCTTTAAAGGAAATCTATATTCTCCCCTGTTTCATCCTGTAGATGGAGATACTGAGCATGTTAATACCACACGACACACATTTAAAGTCATGACGGAGAGTGTGTGCTGGCTCTCAGGTTGTGTGTGTGTGTGTGTGTGTGTGTGCGTGTGTGTGTGTGTGTGTGTGTGTGTTACAGTCACTCTGAATCTCGCTTCATTGCAATAATGGACTCTGTGAATAAAGAGAGCGAGAGACATAGAGACACAGAGAGAGAGAAAAGTCCAAACAGCCTGAGGCCAAATGATCAGCAGTGGCTTTCAAACCTCAGCACACACACACACACACACACACACACACACACACACACACACACACACACACACAATCTTGTTCGTTTTCTGGCCGTCTCACCGCTGACACTGGGTGTTAGGACAGGGGGTTTTTCATATAGACAGGAAGCTTCACTTAAAGCTACGTGAGTCGCTTTTTAGCCACTAGAGGGCAGAAAAGCGCAGAAAAAAGACGGCACATACAAACCAACCACATTACCAAACCTCACAGACAATAAGAGCGACCATCATACTTCAGTCCCTGATGACCGTGGTTCAGCTCTAACGTAAAGAGAATCAGGCCCTCTATTAGAGACAGGCTTTTATTTCTAATTTCCTCTGTTTCATTAGATTTTAGTGAGACGCCTCCCTGTTTTCTGAGCTGCTGCTCTTTTAATTTGCAGGTTATTTTGCTCTTTCCTCATCGGCTTTTATTGTGAATTATATGCAGGAAGTTGCAGGAAATTGACAGTAGCTTCACAATGAGCAAAATAAAGGTTGAACTAATTGTAATTAATTAGGGAGTAAGAGCATCCTTTTTGTTAAAAACTGTAATCTGGTTTAGACTGAGATCTTTTGGACCACAGATTGTGCACGTCAGACTTGATGATGATGATGATGATGATGATGATGATGATGATGATGATGATGATGATGATGATGATGATGATATCTGAAAAATGTCTTCGCCTCCGCTCAGCAGACGTCAGCTGATCTTTACAGTACCTGTGTAACTCACACCTGTAGATCTCAGTGCTGGGTCAGCTGGCTCAGCTCATCTCTGTGGACCAGATCTCCACCATGCGGGTGCTGAGGACTCTCAGGGCTCTCCGTCCTCTCCGGGCCGCGTCCCGCTTCGCTGGTATCAGGGTAAGAACCAGCCGGACCCGAGACCTGCCGCTCGATGGTGGAAGTCAGATGCTCATGTGGGGCTTAGCTGGCCGGCTTTAGCGACTCTGCGCTTTGTGTTGATGTCATCCTGGTCACAGTGTTTTACAGTGAATCATCCCTGACGGTGAACTTTGACCTTAAGCTTCGTCACAGTGCAGCTACGCTGTTTCCATCCTCATCATCGGTCCAAAAATCAGACAGCTTTCGACTGAACGTCATTGGCTCTAAAAAGTGATCAATCAGCCTGATTTCTCTCAGAGTGAGCAGCGATCAGTTTGATCTTTGAACTCTCTGTCTCTTTTCCTAATGAGTGCTTCCTGTTCGGAGGTTTTTTTCTTTCACAGGTCAAAGGTCAGTTTGTCACTGACAGCTGCTCTGCATCAGAATCAGCGGTGAACTTTCCCTGCGTCGATATCTGAACCTGAACTAACCGTCGTCATCTCTCCTTCCTCTCCTGCAGGAGTCCTCGGTCAGCTGATGTTTAGACTAACTCGTCTCTGACTCTCCTCATATCCAGAGCTCTGATTGGCTGTTTCATCTCTGCCGCCGTGGATCCATCCTCCCCCGCTCTGTCTTTGTTAACTGTCCTGCTTCTCTCTTCTGCTTCTCTTCCTGTCTTCCTCCCCCTCCTCCTGTCTCTGTCTTCTTCCATCCTGTCCTCCCCTCTTTCCCTCTCCTCCAGGTCTCATTGGTCAGTTTGGTGGCCAACACGTTGGGTTATTCAGACTTTGCAGCCATCAAGTCCCTGCGGACGCTTCGAGCCCTGCGGCCCCTCAGAGCCCTCTCCAGATTTGAAGGCATGAGGGTAAGAGTCAGTATTAATACAACAAACACACCTGGGAACCTGGATTCAGTGTCATGTGACCTGCTGGGAGGACTGGGAGGACTGGAGGAGGGCTTGGTTTATATCTCCACTATCAAAGCTTCAAACGTCTCAAGATCGTTTTCTTTGGTTGTGTCGAACGTACTCACATTAGTCAAACTTAGTGGATGGATGGATGGATGGATGGATGGATGGATGGATGGATGGATGGATGGATGGATGGAAAGAATGGATGGATGGATGGATGGATGGATGGATGGATGGATGGATGGATGGATGGATGGATGGATGGAATGGATGGATGGATGGAAAGAATGGATGGATGGATGGATGGATGGATGGATGGATGGATGGATGGATGGAATGGATGGATGGATGGATGGAAAGAATGGATGGATGGATGGAAAGAATGGATGGATGGATGGATGGATGGATGGATGGATGATGGATGGATGGATGGATGGAAAGAATGGATGGAAAGAATGGATGGAAAGAATGGATGGATGGATGGATGGAAAGAATGGATGGATGGATGGATGGATGGATGGATGGATGGATGGATGGATGGATGGAAAGAATGGATGGATGGATGGATGGATGGATGGATGGAAAGAATGGATGGATGGATGGATGGATGGATGGATGGATGGATGGATGGATGGATGGATGGATGATGGATGGATGGAAAGAATGGATGGAAAGAATGGATGGAAAGAATGGATGGAAAGAATGGATGGATGGATGGATGGATGGATGGAAAGAATGGATGGATGGATGATGGATGGATGGATGGATGGATGGATGGATGGATGGATGGATGGATGGATGACTGTCCTCATTGTGTCAAAAGGAAAACCACTGTCAACATAGAATTATTATATTAATTGAACTTAAATTTTTATCATTAGTGTCATTTAAACTGTAAGTTTTACTGACTTTAAGTCAACTGGACCTGCAGAAGTAGTTTTTATATTCAGACCTATTTCAGGACCTAGAAACCAGCCCAGAGCCGAATGCTAGCATTGTACGTTGTTTCCTAAAGCAGAGCAGACCTCAGCCGCGGGGTTAGGGTCAGCGCTCTTACGACGTGAAACGTTCAGTGTCACCACTTGCTCTGTCGGTTGGGCCGTATGAACGTGAGTTCACTGAACTCATCAGATGAAGTCTCTGAAGAAATGCCATTAGCATATTAGGGCTCATCTCTGAACATGTTGCAGGTCGTTTCCTCTGATAATAACAGAACACGTGACCACAGCGCAGCTTCATTCTTTCCCCTCCGCAGTTAATTGAACGAGGTCGCCGCTCGCTCCTTTATGTAAGCGTGTTGTTGTCACTTTGCCATCAAGGACTCCAGACTTCCATAACTTCTTTGTGTTTTGTGTGATGAGTCATTCTGTCCGAGGAGGCGGTTAAAAGACCTTTTGTTGTTCTTGTTTTTATGTGAGAACACATGCGAGGTTATGGTAATAACCGCAGCCTCGCGTTACGTGATGTCAGGGGTAATAAATAGAAATCAAGCGCTCCCGTTTGTCACACTGAAAGGATCATTTTGGTGCCCAGGTGTGTTTAAACCAAACTCGTCACCAGTGTTTTATCCTGTAACATCTCACCTCCCCGTCTCCTCTGTGTTTTCTGCTCTGTGATTGGTTCATCTCAGTGTTTCCGTGTGGCTTTGACTCCATTTGTTCCTCCTCAGAGGTTTTCTCTTTCAGAAAACTGGTTTTTCATGTTTAACTGTGTGTCTCTGGTTCGTCTCTGCATGTCCATGAAGCGTGTGAGCAGGACAGAAACATCGACCCTGCGCTCCGTTTCCGTCTCCATCCCGTCCATCAGTATTATTCCTGCAAACACAAGAAGACGGAACAAACAGCTGTTGACACCAAACCAGAGCGAGCTTAGAAAAGCTGCTGCAGGCAGCGATGATTCAGAGCGCAGATGTAGAATAACTGAAAGGTCGTTTTGTCTGATCCCCGTCAACGACGGCTCGTCCTGTGAAGGTAGAAATGAGAGTTGAGGCCAAATCGTGATGTGAGACAACGTGAACGTGTTCACACTGACAGAACCTGAACGACTCGACTTTACATGGAAATCATTTCTTAACATCAAGTTTCAGACTGCGGCGAGCGGGACGCTGACTCTCAGTCACATGAAGTTCAGGGCCCGTGTTGCATGCTGGGAATAAAGTCTGCGCTTTCACTCTCCCATGATCCTCTTCTCTCTGCTTTGTCTGGCTAATAAGATTAGCTTGCATGTCAATTTACTAATGCTGCACGCTCAGCACCACGCTGCTCACTCAGCATGGGATTCTGGGTAGAAGAAGTGCATTGTGGGTATAATGAGGAGGGCTGGAGTGGCTGATTTTTCTCTGATGTTAGCTGACGCAGCTCTCACTCTGTGTGAGCACCGACAGGAAGGAGGAAGCTGAATCCCCCACAAATACAAACCATTAATAAGTTATTTGAGTCTGACTGATGAAGCTTCTCCTCCTCCTCCTCCTCCTCCTCCTTCCTGCTGCTCGCACAGAGCGGCCGGCGAGGCGGCGGCTTCGCTAACAGTCCTCACGGTGCTGCAGTCAGCTGACGTGGGAGCGGCGGTGTGACTGATTCTGCCTTTAAAACATCAGGATCAGAGTTGGACTCCACCACAGCTGCTACACCTCTGACGTCAGCTGGGTGGCGTTTAAATCCCAAACAAAACGAACATGAACGTCAGAGAAATCGAGGAATGATTTTAGATGTTGAAGCTTCACTTCTTGTGACTCGTCGGCCACATTGTCCAGCCTTCCTCACGTCATAAGGGCTGTGACAGCATGCTGCGCTGGAGTAAAGGAACACATCAGGTTCTGGTTCTGGTTCCGTCGATCAGGTGAACATCTGAGGGGAACGATGCCCTCGGTCTCCAACATGGAAACCAGAATCTTCTGGATCATTTAACCATGTCACAGGATCTTATCGTGACTGTTAGTTTGCGGAAACAAAGCTCACAGTTTCTGAATTTGTCCCAAATTGACCAAAACTCTGAAGCTTCAATCCATCTTCTACTCTTTAAAATTTAAAGCTCTGTGGTTGGATGACAGTGAAAGGCACCCTGGGAGTCGTAGTCGTCTTCTCCTCTTCAGGTGTATGTCCACAGATAGGTTTGTACCTTTTTTATCAGTGAACTGGATATTTAACACCTTTCCAATCAAACTGATCACTGTTCAGTTTCCTGAAGTGTCTCTGAGTTCATGTGCTCATCTCCTTCATCCTTCATGTATTCACAAAGCGGTGAACTCGCTCCATCCTCTATTAACGACTGAGCCTTTCCAGGACGCCCCTTTCATACACGATCCTTTCACCTGTGACCAATCAGCCTGTTTACCTGTGGAATGATCCAATCAGGTGTTTCTGGAGCGTTCCATCTTTCAGTCTGTGAAACGAGTCGCTGCATCAGATTCACAATCAGAGATATTTACAGAAATCAATGAAGCTGATGAGCTCAGACCTTAAATATATTGTACAGAAGACTCTGGTTTCTGTTCAGTCTTTTAATAAAAGTTCAGTCTGACCGGCGACGGACTCCAACTTGATGTTTCCTTAAAGGCTAATTGAAGGTATTGGTGTAGTTTTGTCTGTGTGTGACTCCGTCCGTCTGTCCCCCCGTCCGTCCAGGTGGTGGTGAACGCTCTGATCGGGGCGATTCCCTCCATCATGAACGTGCTGCTGGTGTGCCTCATCTTCTGGCTCATCTTCAGCATCATGGGCGTCAACCTGTTCGCCGGGAAGTTCGGCCGCTGCGTCAACCGCACCGGCCACATCTACGAGGCCGCCTTCATCAACAACAAGTCCGAGTGCGAGGCGCTCAACGACACCTCGCTGTTCTACTGGACCAAAGTCAAGGTCAACTTCGACAACGTGGGGGCCGGATACCTGGCTCTGCTGCAAGTGGTGAGCGGCGGCGGCGGGGGTTCTGGGTTTTATGAGGGGAAGGAGACGATGGAGTTCATCTTAGTTCACTTCAGGAATGTTTTTATGTTACGTTCGTATTCTGTTGAGCTAAAAATGTCCTGGTGCAGCATGTTTCAGCAATTCTTACGCTCATGTTTCATCTTCCTTGGTTCTGGTGCAGCAGTCTGCCTTAGTTTGTTAAAGTAACACTGAGTTCTAGAAACGTGTGGTAACAAGCTTGAGTACCATCACTGTCCTGGCAGACACACAGAGCTTCAGTCTTTACCAACAGTTTAATACTGAAGCGTGAATTCAGGGCTGCAAACATGGCTGCCGTCTGGTTGTGCCGTGCAGTTACTGGACGTTAATCACATCCCAGCTGGTCAGAAATTATTTACTGGACACACATGCTGATATCGACGTACCTGTGACAGGCTAAGTTAGCCGGTTAGCGGCCATCTTTAGTTCACAAAGACTCTCATTAGAGCCCTGTCGGCCATTTTTGTTTGTCGGTCAGGAAGCGGAGACGAGGGTTGTGCAGTGATTCATGATCCTTTTTAAGTGGCTTTTAGACCCTTAAGAGCACCTCAGCGCTGCATTCGTGGCGTGGGTTGGGGCTTTTCTTGCTGCAGGTCTGGAACACAAAGCAAATGTGATAATTAACTGTTCTGTTGTCGACCTCCGTCATGATTTCATTTAACACAGATTTTCACAGGACTCCAAACTCGCCACAAAGTTCATGAGGACGTTTGTAAAGAGCTCAGATCTCAATGTGAGAAACTCACAGCCCCCCAGGCTGCAGATGAAGATGAAGATGAAGATGAAGAGCGTCGTAGCAGCTGTATGAAGCGTTGACGGGAAACAAAGAGGCTCCTCTCCTGAAAGCAGAGTGTCTCCTCCACAGACCGTAGGAGGGTTGACTTTTCTGCCTCCATCTCGTCTTTGCTTCCGTTCCGTCCATTTGTCTGTCTTCGCCTTAATTTTCCTCCCACACCTTTACTCACTTTTGACTTTTCCACTCCTGCCCTCCCTCCCTCCCTCCCCCCACCCCTCTCTTTGTCTCCCTTTGTTGTCTTTGCTTTATTTCCCCTTTTTTTCCTCTTGCTCAGTGTCTCTCTCCTCTTTAATTCATCATCTTTTAATTCAATTCAACTTTTTCAAACTGGAACAGGACATACGAGAAGAACAACACCTACAGTACAAATGAGAGAACAGCATCATTTCATGATAAAACTGGAGAAAAATGTCCTGAAGAAAAAGCGTTTGGCTGAATGATCCACAGACTTTTAACATGTTGGACAATCAGAATAATCTATAATCCTGATAATCCTAAAAATGTGTTATTGTAGTCTTTACAGCCGCTGAGATATTAACACCATTAAAGTATGTGGGGTTGTTATTAAATATTAAATAATTCAAGTGTAGCAGTAGCCAATAAAAACATTTTAGCATTAATTATTGAATTTTTCTACATTATATGAACATATAATGCTAAATATAGAATATATAGGTAAACAGATGGAGGATTAAAGTGTTACCAGTGATACAAACCAAAGGTGTATTTGACAAATATGAAATATGCAAATTTAATGACAATACAGTTGACATGTGGACGTAAATGAAGAGTGTCTGTAACTTTTCTTTAGTTACAGCTGAGCACAAAGGACGACACAGAATAATGAAAGGTTTCACTGTTATTTGTCGTTCGATGATAAATAATGATTTTCCTCTCTGATAGAATTGATTTTTCACGTCCGTGTCTTCATCTTTGATTCAAGTTTCATTGACATTAAAAGGAAACTGTAGAAAGAACTTTGAACAGCTGAGAGAAGAACAAACACATTCGTCCTCGATGGAGAACAAGTTTGATTTATAACTCGGCTCAGTTCAACACGCTTTGCTGCACACCAGAAGCTAACGGTGGCTAACGTTAGCTAATGCTATCAAGCCAAAGAGGCTGCTGTAAAGCTGACTTTACTGAGTCAGTTCACTGCCACGAGGACTCGTCTGCATGTGTCTCTGCAGCTTTTAGCTGTTAGCCTGTAGTTACCACTCATGGCCACAGAGGCCGCTGTTCAGCAAAGGTTACACAACTCACTTTAAACAGCATTTAAACTTTTATTCTTCCATTTATTTGTCAGCTGGTCTGATGTGGACGTTCATTCAGGACGCCGTGCTGCGAATCCCTTCATGCCGTTTTTCAACATGCAGGGCTGTACGGTCAAGCTAGCAATAATAAATCATGTCTGCTTAGTAACATCCCCTTAGACTTTCAAAATAAAGCCTGCTGAGAGCAATAATAAATGTGGCTGATGCTGTGAATTTTGGCCGCTGTATGAATCCTCCAGAGGTGCGGGGATCAGTCTTACGACCACCATCTTTACATCACTTCACCTTCATGCCTTCCGTTGTTCTGTCCCGCCGTTTTCTTTCCCTGGCAGGTCGAGTTTTCCTTTTTCTGCCTTATTAATACAACATGAACAATGTCTACAGCCACTGCCGCTCCACCTTTCCTCCGCCGCATCGTCCTCTCATCTGTCCATCACTTCACTCTCTTTCCTTACGAGCTTTCGCCTCCCTCCTTCCTCTGTTTCTCTTTGTTTCTCTCGTTCGCTCTCTCTCTTCTTTCTCGCTCTCCATCGCCCACCGCGGGAGTCCTGAGAGCCTCCAATCAATCAGCGTCTGAGAGGCTTTTATTTTTAGAGCGACTCCAGCCAAGTGGGAGGGAAGTGGAGAGATGGAGGAAGAGGCAGAGAGAGAGCGAGGGAGGAAGAAAATTAAGGTTCGAACAGTAGATGGAAAGAAAGAAACAGCAGTGAAAGGAGAGATATGAGGGATGGATGGAGGTAATAACGAGGGAGAAGATGGACAGATGTGGGATGGATGGAGCAAAGGTCAGAGGGTGGAGATGGAGAAAAATGGGCGAGATAAAAGGAGCGAGAGGTTAAAATGGATGGAAAAAAGAGGGATAGAAGGACAAAAAGGACAATGGAGGGAAAGAGTGGAAGAGTGGGAGGAAGAAAGGATGAAATAAGAGAGAAAAAGGAGAAAAATGGTGAAGAAGATGTCGGCTCACCATCAGCCAATGAGAACTCGAGAGTCGCCCTAGCAACGAGTTGCTGAGCACCTGGCTGTGTTTGGCTGGTCGGCGTGGCAACGGTTGGCGGGGGCAACCCTTCCATTAGCATCTGGAAATATCTCCACGGCGCAAAAATGATGAAGGCGAGTTTCTCTGAGCTCAGACTGAACCCTGAAGTCTGAGGGTCTGTGGACCTGAACCCTGAAGTCTGAGGGTCTGTGGACCTGAACCCTGAAGTCTGAGGGTCTGTGGACCTGAACCCTGAAGTCTGAGGGGCTGTGGACCTGAACCCTGAAGTCTGAGGGGCTGTGGACCTGAACCCTGAAGTCTGAGGGGCTGTGGACCTGAACCCTGAAGTCTGAGGGGCTGTGGACCTGAACCCTGAAGTCTGAGGGGCTGTGGACCTGAACCCTGAAGTCTGAGGGTCTGTGGACCTGAACCCTGAAGTCTGAGGGGCTGTGGACCTGAACCCCGAGTCTGATCATGGTGACAGGGTTTAATGTATAAAAATACACATTTCTATATTCAGAGCATGAATTTAAGGATCTGTGTTGAACGATGTGAAACAGGTTGAAACAAGTATTTTTCCAGTCGAATCCTTCGACCTTTTTGTAAATATCTGATTGCTGCTTGCTCAGCATGACGCTCCCTCGGCGTCCAGCAGCAGTGACGCTCAGACTGACTGTTGTTCCTGGAGATGTTTACAGATGAGCTGATCCTCTCACCTGTAAACATGCTGCTGTTCGCACTCTAAGGTTCTTTCTCGCCATAAAAATATCAGGTGGGAACCTGTTGAGCTGATTGACGGCAGGCGCCCACTCACACCAAAGTTTTCTTTCTCCCCCCGTCCCTCCCCCTGCCCCCCCACCGCTCCACTGAGGAAGGAAGTCCATAAAAGGACGTGTTGATTCTTTCATTGAGAAAAACAGCCGCGGCGTTTCCATGGCGCTCTGACTCGCTCTCTGTCTGAAGGTTGCTTCAAAATCGCTTTTGTTCAGTCATTGGCTGAAGTGCGGGAAGCGTGCGGGACGTCGTCCTGGTGACGGCGGTGCAGAGACACACTTGACACACACAGACAGAAGAAAACAGATTGACGTGAGATAAAGGAAAGGAAGGAACATGTGGGTCAGGGGCTGAAAGATGCGTGCTTTAGTTACCGAAGGCTGCAGGGCGCACGCCATGTGGCCAAAAGTATGTGGACACCTCCTGAATCCAAACCCAGCTCCATACAGAAATGGTTTTCCCACTTTGGAGGAATCTGACTGGTCTGCACAAAGCCCGGACCTGAACCCCATCCAACACCTCTGACCACCTGGAACATGGACTGTGATCCAGAGCTGATCACCAGCCTGTGATGCTGGACATCCCTGATGCTCTGCTGTCTGAATGGGATCAAATCCCAGCAGCAGGTTCATCATCAGAGCAGCAACTATCTATCTATCTATCTATCTATCTATCTATCTATCTATCTATCTATCTATCTATCTATCTATCTATCTATCTATCTATCGGCCAAGTTTTCAGATGAATTTTTGAAAGTAAAGTAAAAATACTTTTTGCTCTCACAGTCATGCTGAGTTTTTTTTTTTATCTTTAATCACATAAAAAATAAGAGCATTGTGTATTTCTACAGAAGCAAACACCAGACTTTGTTTGGCTTGTAGAAAATCAGTTTCTACTCGTGTTTGGTGTCTAATGAAATCCAGGATTTTGAATCTTTCAGATAAGTTTTCCTTTATGGGTTTTAAAGGTTCTCCTTCTGTTTTCAGTCCAGTAAAGCTTTCAAAACCTTTTGGATTAGCCAATAATGCAGGATGGCAGAGCTGAAAACAGCTGCTGAAGTGAAGTCAAATGGTTTTACAAATCATGTTGATGTAAAGGAAGATAAGTGAGGTTCAGGTTGTCACAGTTTAATTGTTTGTTTGTTTGTTTGTTTGTTTGTTTGTTTGTTTGTTTGTTTGTTTGTTTGTTTGTTTGTTTGTATGTGTCCAAGGCAACCTTCAAAGGCTGGATGGAGATCATGTATGCAGCGGTGGATTCACGGGCTGTAAGTTAAAGAGATGAAGTTGAGATTAAAAAAAGAAAGATGACGAGTTATGAGCTCAAAGAAAACGATGAGACAAGATGAACCGACATCAGTTTAAAGTCGCAACAAAAAGGAGAAATTAGGTGTCAAATAAAAAGATGAAATTCAAACATTACGAATGGAAGTGAAAGGATTTTACAAGATTAAATTAAAGATGAAGATTGAAAAACTAGAAATGGGTAAAATTAAAGGTTAATTTATTTAAAATTGAATAGACAATAATTAAGGGACAGTGAGATAAGAGGAGTGAAAATCATAGAAAATGACATTTCTAATTAAACTGAATGAAACGAGGTGAGAGAAGATGTTTCAGGTGTGAAGAGAAAGAAGTTTTTAAATGAGATTAGTGATGTAGGAATGACATCAGATGGAGTCAGTCGTGTTTTTGAATGAGATTAACTGGTGATGAGACTAAAACTGCGTGATGGGAAATAACAGTGTGTGAGAGAAATGATGAAGATGAAGATAGAGTGAAACAGATCAGAGACCAGCGGCTGTAAGGTGGAACAGGGTGTGTGTTCCTTTTAAAATGATCTGTGTGTGTTCTCGTCAGGTGGAGGAGCAGCCGATCAAAGAGATCAATCTCTACATGTACCTTTACTTCGTCATCTTCATCATCTTTGGCTCCTTCTTCACCCTCAATCTCTTCATCGGCGTCATCATCGATAACTTCAACCAGCAGAAACGAAAGATAAGTCCCACAGCAGCGAAAGAGTGGAGCTGAAGTCTGAAAAGCATGTTTGTGTCCTGCTGAAAATAACAGCTGTTGATTTGTTTGATTACTTAGGAGGACAAGACATCTTCATGACAGAGGAGCAGAAGAAGTACTACAACGCCATGAAGAAACTGGGCTCCAAGAAACCCCAGAAGCCCATCCCCAGACCGATGGTACCAACGCAGAACACGCTTCCGTGCATAAACACCCAGAAATCCAAACCTGGCCAAAAAATATACTATTTCTTAGTTTTCATTCAAAATTAGTAAAGATGGTATTCTTCTGTCCGCGTGGATGGAAACAGTTTGGAAGACGAATCCCATACTCCAATTTCAACTTTATTAATAATTTAAACATTTTACTGAGTTTAAAGGCACAATTAAATAATTAGAATAAAATGTAAATAATTCAATAATCAGCCAAGTGTGAAAATATCAAAGTTACCTGTCTGACATGTTAAATTCAGCGAAACGTACATTTCTACAGAATTAAAGGGGGGGTCGTTCTGTTCTCAGATCTTTTTAGATTAGCAAGAAATATACTGCAGTCAATCTGAAATGATTGATGAATGATTCTTTGTGATACACACTCAGAAAACACTGGAATCAGAAATAAAGGCCTGTCTCCAATATAAGCCCTTTCAGAGGCCTGGATATCTGTGCTGCTCAGCTGTATTCAGAACACTTTTAGAGTTTACAGTATGCTTTTATTTGCAAGAATGGATAATAGCCATTGTTGCAAAAGAAAATATATTAAATCACAGACATACAATATAGAAATAAATGATGATTAATCAATAATGGGAACAGTGAAACCTCTTTCCTCCAGAACTCACTGCAGGGCTTCTTCTTCGACCTGGCGGGGAAGCAGGCATTCGACATCATCATCATGGTGCTGATCCTCTTCAACATGATCACCATGATGGTGGAGACGGACGAGCAGTCGCCTCAGATGGAATACATCCTGAACAACATCAACCTGGCCTTCATCATCGTCTTCACCATCGAGTGCCTCATCAAGATCGTGGCGCTGCGGTACTACTTCTTCACTGTCGGCTGGAACATCTTCGACTTTGTGGTCGTCATTCTGTCCATCGTTGGTGAGTTCAAAAACCTTTTTTTTGTTGGCTCTAGAGACCAAACCGTTTTTTATGCCAGGCTGTAAACACGTTTATTTCTGCTGTAAAGTTTGGCTGACTTGCTTTTGGAGCCAGCCTCAAGTGGCCTTTTGAGGAACTGTGTTTGGCACTTCAGCTGCTAAGCTGAGCTGGTGGTCTACAGTCATCTTATCGGAGCTTATTTGATCAAAACACTGAGACTGAACCAGACAGGAAATGTGCCTGATAACCAACACTTGGAGCTAAAAGAGACTAAAAGCCTTAATAGAACTGGTTGTTAAACATCTCTTATTTCAGAATGTCTATTCAATGTTGACATTAAGCATACAACTTAAAGACCAGAAAACTTTCTTTCAGGACCAGCCTCTTGCAGAGAGCATCATCTCAAAACGATGATGCCGACAGTTCGAATCTGATCAAAATACGCTCGCACAGTGCTGATGAGACTGTTTGACTGTTGAACTCTCATTGAACTCACTAAAGATGTTTAACCTTGTTAACCTTATGTAGTCATTAAAATTAATGATGTAGAAGTGCTTACAGAAGTCATCAGCCCTGAAATCTTCAAAAAGCATGTGGCAGCTAATGCTAAAAGCTAATGGTGGCATTATAGCTGTTTTTGATTGTTTTGACTGTCTTTTACTCCTTGAATAATGAACGTTTGAGGACATTTGCGACTGCAAAACACATGGGTTTCACATTCACACCCTAACACACACCAGACATGTCAAACAGACAGAAGAAGCAGTCAAGATCCACCAATCAGAGGAGAGAATGTGATAAAACTGCTGCTCGATGACATGTTGCCCATTTCTTTTAAAAAGCTGATGCAGATGATCTATTCTTCAAATGTGCACACATGTAGTGCCTGTGTGTGTGTGTGTGTGTGTGTGTGTGTGTGTGTGTGTGTGTGTGTGTGTGTGTGTGTGTGTGTGTGTGTGTGTGTGTGTGTGTGTGTGTGTGTGTGTGTGCAAGGCATCAGCTGTGGCAGCAGGAAGCAATGTAATGTCTGCTTGACAATTATCTGTCAACAAAGTGACCATCCCGGTGGCCTTGATGTTTTACCCTGCACCAAGGTCCTGTATGGTCATATACAGCACACACACACACACACACACAGACACACACACACACACACACACACACACACACACACACACACACACACACACACCAAATACACACCAAACACACATGACAGAATAGTCTACAGAGGCAGCACAGAGCAACCTAAGCAGGTAATTTAGCTATCAGTGTTGTGACAAGATTGTGTGTGTGTGTGTGTGTGTGTGTGCGTGCGTGCGTGCGTGCGTGTGTGTGTGTAATTAAGTGTGGGCCTGCGTGTGGGTGTGTGTTGTGTGCGTGCTCAGACGAGGCTGCCTGGGGGAGGTGAAGGTAACAGCAGCAATCAGAGCTGCCAGAGGGCGGTCCCTGGAGACAAATCAAACATGATTGACCTGTTACATCAGCTGTGTGTGTGTGTGTGTGTGTGTGTGTGTGTGTGTGTGTGTGTGTGTGTGTGTGTGTGTGTGTGTGTGTGTGTGTGTGTGAGAAAGACGTCAGGATGGGGCAGTAGCTGAGTTGATGTACGATGTGATGGTGATTCCCTCTCGACTCCCCCCTGCTCAGCCCTTCCATCACCTATAACTCAACACAGAGGGACGAATGAAAGATAGTGTGTGTGTGTGTGTGTGTGTGTGTGTGTGTGTGTGTGTGTATGTATGTGGTGGTGGTGGTAGTGGTGGGGGGGGTATCTGGTGATGACAGGCCAGCTCCTCTTTCAGTTTATCATTCCCGGATAACAAGGAAAAGATGGATGAATTACAGTGTTTGACTTGCTGTTCGAGGGAACGACGGCTCAGCCCTCCAGAACCAATTACTCAAGTTGTAATCACAGCAGAGCTGCCACATAAAGACTGAAATATCCAAACTGAGAGCTTTTAGATGATGTAACTCACAGGAATGTCCTCAAATAAAAGAAAATCTTGGTCAAGTAATAGTCTTCAGCGAATCGATTGTCAGTGATGTGAACAACGTAGAAATTCAGCAAATAGGTTGTCCTGTGGGGGGGTCTCTGCAGATTAAATCAGCCTTGTCAGATTTGTGTAAATATACTGTACAGCATCATTTTGTGACTGATGACAACTAGCTGAAACCCCATGAAAAAAAAACTTGATCGAAACATTTGATTGGACCAGGACCCTGACTACCAATGAATAAAGTGAAGAAATCTTGAGTCTCAGTCTGGGACCATGAAGCTGGAAAGATGTGGGCATTTAGGTGGTACAAAGGGTTTCTTTAAAAGTGCTACTGAGCGGCATTGTGGGAAATATAGGCTCCATCAGTTGTGGAGTTTCAGTCACATTTGGGACTGAATGCGCAGAATGACTTTGCTTCATGCAGCGTTATTTGATAAAAGTATTACCGGAATTGTTTTTGAAGAAAATGCAAACAGATGTTGGAAATCAGAGCAGGACAATGAATTTGATGAAAGTCTGTCTTTGAGTGAAACCCCAATCAGGGTCAACTGGATTCTTCAGTGAGCTGCAGGACCTCCATCCTGTGGGTCATTTAAGAATCGTACATGTATATGTACATCTATGCATGTGAATGTCTGCAGGTCCATTGGATAAACATCTGTGCGACTGTACAAGTATACATGATTTACGTTCTTCTCTGTTTTTCAGGCATCGTGCTCGCTGACATCATTGAGAAGTACTTTGTGTCACCAACACTGTTCAGAGTGATACGATTGGCTCGTATCGGACGGATTCTGCGTCTCATCAGAGGCGCTAAGGGCATCCGGACGTTACTGTTTGCCCTCATGATGTCCCTTCCTGCTCTCTTCAACATCGGGCTCCTCCTCTTCCTGGTCATGTTCATCTACGCCATCTTCGGCATGGCCAACTTCGCCTACGTGAAACGGCAGGCGGGGATCGACGACATGTTCAACTTTGAGACATTTGGCAACAGCATGATCTGCTTGTTCCAGATCACCACCTCGGCCGGCTGGGACAGCCTGCTCAGCCCCATCCTCAACAACTCGCCGGAGGAGTGCAACCCCAACATTCCCCACACTGGCACCACCGTCCGGGGGAACTGTGGGAACCCGTCAGTGGGCATCACCTTCTTCGTCACCTACATCATAATCTCCTTCCTCATCGTGGTGAACATGTACATTGCTATCATTCTGGAGAACTTCAGCGTGGCCACAGAGGAGAGCACCGAGCCGCTGAGTGAGGACGACTTCGAGATGTTCTACGAGGTTTGGGAGAAGTTTGACCCAGAGGCAACGCAGTTCATCGAGTATGCCAAACTGTCGGACTTTGCCGACTCCCTGTCGGAACCGCTGCGCATCGCCAAACCTAACAAGATCAAACTAATCTCCATGGACCTGCCCATGGTCAGTGGGGACAAGATCCACTGCCTGGACATCCTCTTTGCCTTCACAAAGCGTGTTCTGGGCGAGTCGGGTGAGATGGACGCTCTCAAGCAGCAGATGGAGGAGAAGTTCATGATGGCAAACCCATCCAAGATCTCCTATGAGCCGATCACAACCACTCTGAGGAGAAAACAGGAGGAGGTCTCTGCCACAGTAATCCAGAGGTGTTACCGCAGGCACCTGGTGAGGCGGCAGATGAAGGCCGCCTCCTACTTGTATCGCCAGATCACCACACCTCGACATGCAGGAGGTGAAGGTGACGAAGGTGGTGAGGTAGCATTCGGGGAGGATGCACCTGAGAAAGAAGGGCTGATCGCCGCCATGATGAGGGAAAACTATGGTTCAAGTTTGATAGGGATGGAGCGCTCGGAGACAATTTCCTCCACCTCGTCCCCGCCGTCCTACGACAGCGTGACGCGAGCCACGTCAGAGATCTTTCACCCGCTCGCTGTCAAGACAGAAACAATCGCTGTCGACACTGCAGGCACCGACCCCAGCGAACAATCGCCGTCAGTGGTCGAGTCTGACCGACAGCAGGAAACGGTACCATAGCAGGAACCAAAAAGCAAAAAATTTAACAAATGAGGACATCCTCAGTTTGGGTTAAGCTTGTTTGTTCTTTTGTTTACTGAATGTACCATAGCTGAGGAACGCTGAGAAGGCGGCAGAGAGAAGCTTTGAGCATGGAACTGCAGGAGGAGTCAAGTGAAGGAGCAAACATAGTGGAATATTTACTACCTTTAATGTTATTTCCTGTTCCCTGTGGAGATTCCTGGACTCAACTCAGCAGCGTTGTTGGAGTTACTTAAAGGGAAGCAGAAAAACTGCAATAACAGAGAGGGAAACCCCATCTGTCAAGTCCACTCTGCCTTTGTTGAAGTAAAAGACAAGCGTAGATCCCTTTGACCTCCTGGGTCTCTCATGTCAACCAGAGTTGGGGTTCGGAACACTGACTGACCTTTGACCTCAGCTACAGGGGCTCAGAGGGGTCAGAACAACTATATCAGATGTATCCATCATTTATTGGCCTGGGGGGTTTGTGCCTTCCCACATTTGATCAATATTCTCAGAGTACGCCTGGCTGTAAGAGTGACGGTGTTCCTGGTGGTGTTTCTCAGCACGTTAACAGTCGACGGCTTTCTGAGACTCGAGAGAGGAGGGGAAGTAATGACAACGTGATTTAAAAAATGTTTTCGTAGTAAAAGTATAACTTTGTTGATGTTACCAGTCTTTTAATAGCGGTACGATTATTACTATTTTTTATATTTTTTAGAGTAAGGTGAAGAAAAAAATAAGTGGTCTCTCTCTGTCGACTTTGGAGCGGCACTAGCTTTGAGAAAGTGGCTGAACTACCACGCTGTAAAGGGTGAGAGGAGAGGGTGCGGTCAGGACAAAAGTCAAAACCCGAGAAGCAACTGCATCCGTTTCCGTTGGCAGTTTTGTCCTTTTGAGTTTACGCATGCTGTCACATCACTGCGCAGGGCAAAGACACGTGGGAAAGGGTCTGGGATGTATTTCTCTAACAACCTTTGAGACAACACCAAAAACAAATACACAATGTGCACAATGAGATTTTCTACGCCGTCCCAGACTCTTCCAGCACGCGCTTTGCCTCGGTGGTAAACATCCTCATGTTCGTCACTTTTTTGCCCGTTGGGTGATTTGTCCAAAAGTCCAGATTTCAAGTGGATTTTGTTAGCTTCCCTTCACGTTATGAACAAACTTGAACAGGCGACTCGTATTCCTCCATTACTGCAGTGCATGAGGATAAAAGTGGAGGTTACCGGCTTGTAGAATTAAGTGCTCAGAAACTTCAGTTAAATCAAATTAACTCTGTTCCAGGATCAACAAATGTATCAAGTGAATTTATTGTTATTTTCTTTAATCAAAATTCCAAATAATTTAATGCATAAAGAGACTATTTATGAAACAGCTCATATCATAACACCTTGAAGGCATGAACTCCTCAAGTTAACCTACCTTTCTTCAATGCTGGATAAATACTGTATAGTGCAGCCTGCTGGTTTGACACCAGCTTGGCAAAGATGCAAATAATATAAATTCATAATAATATGTTTAAGCATGCAATAAATCACATTTTACCCCCTGAACAAAGAAACATATGCAGGGTTTGGAAGTTCTTCGTCTATCAGGAGATTTAATGTTGCTCTACGGACTGTTTTGACAAATCACCTGCCGTCGTTATCTATCCGTCTGGTTAGAGTTCGGCTCAACACGCACAAGAGCTTAAAGTAGATTCTTCGAGGCTACGTGGGCTTAAGTTCTTTGAGGTGTCGACCGGCCCTGACCGGAGTGCGACAATCAGCTCGGCACATCAGCATCAGGATTTCACGCCGTTTAGTTTCACCATGTGATTTGGTGTTCGATCAGTCATCAGTGTCCTGGAAAAACCCGTCAGCCAGATCAGATTCACAGATTCACATTTCAGATCGGCCATCGACTGCTGACGTCAAGAAAAATGGAGACGATCACCAGATTTATCCGCTGGAAGTGATCATTCGACACCTCAATTTATGGATTCTAACAAGCTTGTGAAGACTGAACACTGTTTCAGGAAAATACCTGTGAAGTTACTTCCTGTCATCAGATAACGGCACTCAAACAGGGCTCACCTGTAAACACACACACACTTCCTGGAGTCATTAAAAAATGGCTGCAGCTGTTTTTCCAGAACACCGATGTGACGATGCTGAAAGCTCTTCTGCTTCCTGTTTCCACTGAACGATGTGAAGAGTTTCATTTGAAATGTGGGGAAATAAATTGATCAGTCCTGATCGGCTGTTCAGATGCCATCCTCTGCACTGGTTTCGTAATAAGATGGATGGTTTGAATGATGGGCAGATTTCTGCAGGCAAACCCAAAGCACTTGAGCTTTTTACACCTAACACATTAGCAGAGCGTCTTGTTTTCCCCTGAAGGAGAAGTTTGAAAAGAGACTCTTCAAATGAAAACGCTGGTTATTTATTTATTTATTTATTTACTTTGCTTCCTGGTTGGTTGCTTTATTTCATCGAAGATTGTTTCTTTTTTTATTATTTTTGCACATTTTAGCTGCGTTCTGGAGGACAAGCGGAGGTCGAGCGAGACGGCTCTTCATCCATTTTGCACAGAGAAACAAAAAAACAAACCGCGTCGAGCAATAACGGTTTGCAGATACCTTTTCAGTGAGTTCTTAGGTAACGCCGGCCTTTCCGGAAGCTTTTTCCCGCCGTCTGCGCCTGTGGAGTGACGTCTGCAGGCTGACACTCGGAGCGTTCGCTGGAAGCTGACGTGGTTTCGCTGATGCGGCGCTGACGGCGTCGCTGTGGTCTCCGGACAGCGGCGCGAAGCTGCCGTGAAGCCGAGTTACTGCTCGTTTTTATGAAGCTGAAGTGTCAAAGTGTGTGTGTACAGCGTTTCTTCAGTCTGCTTTGATCTCAATATTTCGAACAACCTCTCTCTCTCCGTCTCTGTCGTCGTGGTCACCCGAGGGATCTTTACTAAACGCTTTACTAGACTAATTTAAAAAAGGAAAAAGAAAAAAAACAGTTTTACTGGCACCGTCTGGACTCTATTTCTACTAGATTCTATTGAGAATAGATAACCATATAAACTAGGTAAATACTTAAGACACTGCTGAACTCTGCTGCGAGGCGTATTTCAGGTTGCAGTTGTGCTGAAGGGCTGTTTTCAGTAGCAATAGACCCAGAGTGTGCCTGCTACATATGAACCCCAACACTCCAAGCCATGCTTTCCCATTGGTTGATTGACAATGTGGTGATTGATTGATGTACCGGTCGATTCTCTGATTACTCGACTGGCAGATTGAGTGATTATTCGATCGGTGTAACATTTGATTGATTGATGAAATGATTCTTATGCTTTTTGATACTGAACGAGGTTCACGGTCCCTCACCGCCCCCCTCCATCACTGCTGTGACTCTTCCTCACAAGTTGTCGAGCAGCACAGGGAGCTGATTGGCTGATTTAGTTCTCGATGTTACATTTTTAAACAGTCGAAAAGGTTCAGATTCACTAAAGTTTGCAGAAAAAGTGGGTTTTGTCCCATCAACAGTTCTACAGATGGGTCCTGTGGGGAAAATACTGGCTGTATGGAAACTGACTTCCTCCACTGCATCCAGCTCTCTAAATGCATCCACGCCTCCTCACAATGTCAGTTAAACAACAGAGGAGAGCAGAGGAAGAACATGCACAACATGCCCTCGCAGTGCCTCTTTAGTGAATCTGGACCTCAGACTCTGGTTTGCACTGAGCACAAAACGCAGTCGAACATTTACGGTCGGTATCAGGACACTTCGCTGGTCAAAAGCTCAGAGTTTGTTCTCTTGAATCTGTGTGAAAGCAATCATAGCATTAAAACCAGACCAGACCAGCTTCAGCTCTCTGTACCTGAACTTCAATCTGTACCGACCGCATGAGGTGAAAAACACAGTTAGGAGAAACCTGGAAACCTTCAAAACAAACCCCAACGAGTCCGAGCAGCAAAGGAAAACTCGAAGAGGTGACGGAGAGAAAACCATCCGTCAATCGTAAGCAAAAGCAAACTGTGGAGGAAGATGAGCGTCTCTGCGCCGAGCTGTCCAGGTGGTGCTACCGGGAGGTTTAGAAGAGTCCACATTAAGATGGGAGGGGGGTTAAACAAACTCTGAGAGCCTTCGCTCCTTCCTGCCTTCTTTTCCCCGTTCAAAACCAAAAGCTGCTTTGTCACCTTCAAACAAAACGACAAACATCGACATCCCAACATGGAGGAAATGCACAGAAAACAAGAGGTTTCATTGTTCGTTATTATTACTATTGTTACTATTAACTGTGTGAACATGCAATACAACAGTTCCGTATGTAAACAGGCAGTGAGTGATGCTGTATCTTATTTACAGTATGAGGACAATAATAACCGTTTTTACGTTTTCCTCGTCACAGATTTGGTTTTTCCAGGCATCCTCTCACTGCTTAAACCACCGTCGCCCCGTTTACACCGCAACTGGTTTCACAACGGTTGACAAACTGGTTTCCAGCTTCATATCAGACCCCTAGAAACCTCATATCTCGAGAAAGTTGCCTTTTTCAGGAAAAGAGGGGAGAATCCGTTGAATGTTTCCCTTCCTGACGCCTCATGAATCGTCTTTTATTTCAGCTGAAATTGGGAACATTTCTCTCATTGTTAACGTCGATTTGAAGACAAAATGAAGCTGCTGACATTCCCTCACAAACACGTCCAGTTGATAAATATAAACCATTGAGTTGGAGATAAGAGGTTCATTGATACGAGCAGTTTTATTGTGTTTTTGCTGGAAAAAGTCGAGAGGACACACATCACAGTTGGAGGATGAAAACCTTGTAACTCCAAAGATTTAACTGGAGAGGAAAAGTCCAAAATTCCAATTATTAAAAGAAAAACAACTTAAATTTACTACAAAAGGGAATGCATCCTTGTCGAGTCCAAATTCAAGTGGTTTTCCCTCCATCGCTAGTTAATAAAGCTTTTAAATGTTTGTATATTTTCAAAGTTTTTCTTTTCAAACGTTCAAAAATGAGACAAACAACAAGTTACAAGGTTTCCCTCCGACCTCAGTGGGACTCTCGCACTGCAACCGTCGGCAGAAACTCGCCGGTGAAACCTCGGTGTAAAGGAGGCAAAGCCGTGCCTCAGTGACCCCACCTTGGTGTTTTAGAGACAATAATAATAATTATAACATTATAATATGAATATATATAAATATATATACTTTTTAGTACTTTGAGTTGAAATACTTTTTAGTATTTTGCAAATACATGTCTGTATATAAAACAAAAGCCTCCTGTAATAAACGAGAAAAAAATTTAATACTGAATCTGTTCTGATGGTTTTATTTTATTGTCGCTGTACGAGTGTGTGCTGTCGAGTATTTACAGGTGTGACGTCACCTGTCAAAGACCAGGGGGCGGCATTTCACCAAAATAGCCAGAATAACCGCAAACTGCTGCTGTCGCTGCTAGCTGCTTTATGCTAGTTAGCTCAGTTAGCCATGCAGCGTCACAAACATTAACATCTTTAAAATGTGATTGTGATAGAACGTGGTTGGATGAGGCAGACCTCATTAGCAGCTGGTCAGGCTCTCGTTAGCGCGCATCCTGTAGGCCGACGTCGTCACAGAACATTTGCCATATTGAGGAACGATTATCTACTAACATTAACTCGCCTCATCCTGCTAGCTTGTAGCCAAAGCTACAAGCTAGCAGCAGCTAGCAGCAGCTAGTGGATCTTCCCGCTCAGAAAATGAATTACGGCGTCCACGATATTGCTCCTCTTCACCTGGCGCCATGTTTTCATTCGACACTGAGGTCACAGACGGAACAGATCGAACCGAGACGAAACGATGTTCAATGATCTCTGTGACCTTTTCTAAGATATCTGGGTTATTTTGGAACGAAGCTTCTTCATTCGGACCTCCGCTGCCCTCCGGCTCTCTGGTTCCTCCTCGCGGTTTGTGACATCAACAGATCGGAGCCGAGCGTCATGGCTCGTTTTCTCAGAGGGACGTGCGGGTTCATGGCGTCCGGTGTCTCTCGTGGCACGCTGGGTCGGATTCACCCCCCACGGCAGATTGCTTTTGCACACAACCTCGATTCGCACGCTCGTCTTCATCCGTCTCTCTGCGGCTTCCTCCCTCCATCTCACGCTGCACGCGGATTCGCTTCGCCACGCCGCCAACGCTGCCCGTTTGTGTCATGAAGCCGAACTCATGATGTAATGCTGCCTGACTGTGTGTGTGTGTGTGTGTGTGTGTGTGTGTGTGTGTGTGTGTGTGTGTGTGTGCGTGTGTGTGTGTGCGTGTGTGTGTGTGTGTGTGTGTGTGTGTGTGTGTGTGTGTGTGTCAGAGCAGATTGAGGACATTTGAAGCTGCTGCTGGAAAACCGTCTGTTGGTACTCTTCCTCTTCATGTCCCCTCCGCTTTACTTCCCCCCCCTCCTCCTCCTCTTCCTCCTCCTGATTTTTCAGGATGAGATGATTTTCTCTTTTTTTATTCATGTTCAGACATCTTCCTTCGTCACCATGAACGCACCCCGTCCCGCTGCCACAAACACTCACGACAGCGCCACGTGGATTCATCCGCCGCTTCAGGAACCAAGATTCAGGAGGAACCAATGAGCTTGGAGCTGGAACAGGAAGTCAGACATCACTGAGAGACGGACAGTAAGACAATAGTCCCACATCGCTGCTCTTTAAGGTGAGTTTTAAATGTTTAAAGGACTTTCAAACAGCCGTTTGTTGAATCTTTTCATGTCTGTTTTTCTGCTTTTCTCCTCCATTTGTTAACTTCTCTGCTTTTGTTTCTTCTTCGTCTTCCTCCTCATCAGTGCTGTTTTTGTTTCTTTAGTCTTAAATGTTTGAATTTTTTACAGAAACATAATAAAGAGAAAAACAGCAAATCTTCACGTTTGAGAAGCTGAAAAATGATTGATATGGTTTATTTTGTGTTGGTGGAATAATCGATAATCTGACTGCTGATGATGTGATGTGACTGGACACACACGCACACACACACATGAACACACACACGAACACACGCTGTCCTCTCTGAACTGCCTTGTTGCCCTTGAGCAAGATTCTGACCTGAGAGAGAGAAAGAGAAAGTGTGTGTTTGTTTGTGCTGACTTGTTTACTTGGTTATGTAACCCATGTAACACACACACACACACACACACACACACACACACACACACACACACACAGAGGGGGTGCCAGAGCTCCTCAGCATATGTTAAATGGAGCTTCCCCATCTGTCTGCCAGCCAAAATCCACCTCCACGCTCTTAAAGGCACAGTTCACTTTGTTTCATTCATGCATTGTTATTAAATGTGTTTTTACATAAACCATTTTTCAGTTTTCATATAAAAAACTGATGGAGAGTACAGCGTACTGAGTGGCGCCCCCTGGCAGCGTGAATCTGAACAACAATGTCTGGAACCATCAAGTCCAGCGAACGCGTCTGATAACGGCGCGAGCGTTCAGTCGACGTGCTGTTTGCCGCTTTTCCAGCTTTAGTTTCTTAAACTTTGTCGTCACAAATGGATGAATTTCTGCGTTTTCCTGCATGTGAGCGTCACATCATGTGATCTGCAGTACCAGCTGTGGCCTCTAGGTCAAACGCAGCTCAGGGCCGACGGTGCTTTCAGGGACCTGGTTCAGCTGCTGAACCTGCTTCAGTTCAGGGACGGGATTCATGCAAACATTTGTTTTTAAAGATAATGGTTAAAGTGCAGATACAGTGTTGGAAATGTGGAGCTACTGACTGTGACACACACGCACACACGCACACACGCACACACACACACAAACGTCACCTTGCACAGGGTCAGTGCCTCCCGTGGGATTGTGGGTGTTTTCCCTCCCAGTGGGGCTGTACTGAGCACGCTCAGAAGGACTGAAGGCTAAACAGGAACAAATGGATCGTTCTGCGTGCGTGCGTGCGTGCGTGCGTGCGTGCGTGCGTGCGTGCGTGCGTGCGTGCGTGCGTGCGTGCGTGCGTGCATGTGTGTCCCTGTGGTCTATTCATCTTTTAAAACAAAGTGACAGTTGTCAGCTCAGGTCAGCAGAGTGTGTGTGTCTGTTTACATCTGGATGAATATGTGTGTGTTCACGCAGTCGATCAGTAATATTACTGATCAAGTCAAAGAAAGTATTGATCTGAAAAACGACATCAGGCCACTGCACACCTGCCACTCTGATGTTTCATTCACCAAAACATTCACAGTGGAAATGCTGCTTAGCTGCAGCCCCAGACGACATGAATGGAACGCAGCCGTCCAGGACACGTGGACCAGCACTGAAGGAACCTCTGCTCTGGACTCTGGGTGTCCTGATGTCCATGTGTGGTCCTCTGCCGGTTTGGTCGAGTCCACTTTAATGTCCCCGTTCTGCAGCGACGCCTGAAGGCATCATTTTTATTTATTCACTGAGAGTTTGAGCCCGCTGACCTTTCAATGGGATGTTCTGACTCGTTATCAGCTGATGAAGTCATTACGGCTAACATGTTAGCGACCAGCTGCTGCTTCGTCTTCGTCTCTGTCCTCCCTGTTTTTCCCTTCGTCATCTTCATCTTTGTGTGAGTGTTCGCTCTGACGGCGCCTCTCTCTGCTCGTTAGCATCAGAGAGCGACAGCAGTCCAACACGCTGCGTTACACACACACACACACACACACACACACACACACACACACACACACACACACACACACACACACACACACACAGGACAGCTGCTGACACAGCATAAAGGAGCAAGTGTGTGACGTCATTCGTTTCTTTGTGGCTCACTCATGAAACACACACACTCAGGATGACAGCAGCGAAGGTGTGTGTGGTTCTGTTCAGATGTTTAAACTCTGCTGCCTCCACCCAACTCTTCCTCCTTCACCTCCTCTCCATCCTTTGTAGGATGTGTTTGGGAGTCCCATGGCAGACCTTCACACTCTGTGTGTGTGTGTGCGTGCGTGCATGCGTGTGTGTGTGTGTGTCCCTGACCTCCCTCAAACACATCAAACACACACTTTTGACTTAAAGCCGAATAATTGAACTCTGTTCTGAAACATTGACTTATTTTATCCTTTTTTTCTCTTATTTTTTCAGTAATAATCAGATTTTTCTGAACAAATTCATTGTTGACAAAAAAAACACAAACTTATTCAAAAGCTGAACTTAATTTGGAGGTAAACCTGAAGCACATGAAAAGCTCGTACAGATGCCTTCTGACTCGAGGAAGCTGTTGTTCTTTACGCTGAGCGACTTCTTCTCTGCGAGAAGTG
This sequence comes from Chaetodon trifascialis, assembly GCF_039877785.1. Taxonomy (NCBI): domain Eukaryota; kingdom Metazoa; phylum Chordata; class Actinopteri; order Chaetodontiformes; family Chaetodontidae; genus Chaetodon; species Chaetodon trifascialis. The sequence goes on from NC_092073.1 coordinate 23,039,814, forward strand.
AAGCTGTGTTACTGTCTGATTTTTAGCACCCTCCAGTGGCAGCATGAAGAAATGACGCCAGCAGATGCAGCGAGTTATAAACGTTGAGGATTTTTATCAGGTCTGTTAACAGGATAGTTTGATATTTTTGGATAATACGCTCATTCGCTTAGTTTCTGATCGTGAGATGAGAAGATTAACACGGTGTGTGGAGTCAGGATGTCGTTAGCTTAGCACTGAGCTAAGGGGACACGGCTAGCCTGACTACACAAAGTTAGAAAGGTCACCTCAGGAGCGCACTGATTAACACATCATGTCTCGTTTGCTAATTCAAACACAAACTGTTTTCAGGGGGAGTTACGTTCAGGAACTACTTCTCGGCAAACAACAGCGTATCCTGTGCAGAGGCACGACTGTTCAAACCTGGCAACCCTTCAGAAAGCTGCACTCTGCATAGTTTAACTGACGCTGTCACTTTAAAAAGATGTTTATTGATTTTCAGGCCGTTGACTCATCGATTGGCTGACTAGTCTTGGCTTTACATTGATTAGAGATAAAATACAATTTTTTTTTTTCGTCTGAAGTGAAAAATTAAAAAAAATGAATTTTTTTCATGTAGATTTTATAATTTTTTTTAAATAAAATTTTTCCAATGTGATGATTTTTTGATGATTTTCTTCTTCTCCGTTCTCGGGTTCCTCTGTGACGTGCAGTATTTGACTTTTTAAAGCACAGCATCATTAAAGTGTTTGCATGTTGTTTTTAACAGATTTTGATGAAGGAGTTCTTCCTTCCTGCATCAGAACAAACGAGGTAAAACTGATGTTTGCTGACGTGACGTCTGTCTGCAGGCCGAGCGCCGACAGACGGCCTACTTCTCCCAAAAAAAGAGAAAAACCTGAAAGGACAGAAAAGACAGAAAGAAAGAGAGGAAGGACTGAAAGAGGGAAGAAGTGAATGTCAAGCACACACTAATTGTTTCTATTTTAGAGAGCAGAGCTGCTTTCAGACTGATTTAAGGAGAGTCGTTGTAAAAGTGACCTAAAAACAAAGCAGAGAGCCAGCTGACGCTCACTGATAACACACACACACACACACACACACACACACACACACACACACACACACACTGATAACATTCACACATTTTCTGACGCAAACCACCTAAAACTTCAGACAGATCATCCTCTGCATTAATCATCCTCATCTTCATCATGATTATCATTTATTGATCATCAACAAAATATCTGAATCACACCGATGAAGAGGAAGAAGAGAAGGAGAGAAAAGACAAGGGAAGGTGGAGGAGAAGGGAGGAAGAAGAGAAAAGGATGCAGGAAGTGAGGGAGGACACAAAAAGGTGAGGAAAGGGGAAGAGGGGAGGGAGAGAAAAACAAAAAAGAGAAGAGAGGCTCAGAAAGAATAAAGGAAGAGAGCAGAGAGGTGAGGACAGGTGTTCCTCACCTCCTTCATCTGTCTGTGGAGTCACACTGCCTCCTGCTGGACAGCAGAGGAGCTGCAAGAGGAGGAGAGCGATGAGAGAGACAGATGAGAGAGACAGGTGGAAGTAAACCGACTGATAATCACAACAGTGTGCAGTTCAATGTACGGGACAAATGTTTGGAGCAAACATGAAACATGAAAGAAAATTAAAAACGATGAAGAAAAGAACATTTCAGCCAATTAAGAAAAAGCCAAGTTGGAAAAAAGTGTTTAATTAGCATTGAAATGAAATGCATATATATATATATATATATATATATATATATATATATATATATATATGTGTGTGTGTGTGTGTGTGTGTGTGTGTGTGTGTGTGTGTGTGTGTGTGTGTGTGTGTGTGTATATATATAGTCCTGGATGTTTGGGAGATGCTCTGTGTCAGATTCCAAACTTTCTGTCTCTGTCCATTGATGTTTTAATAAAGAAAATGTCACTAATGTATATTTATTGAACTAAACATAATGTGTCACCACAATCTTTGTGAGTCTCACACATTTTAGCGCTTTAGTCACTTGTTTGTTCGTCACACAAACCAAACATTTTGTCTGTGATGTGGAGGATTCAGACCTCTGCAGGTGAAACAAAGCAACTGTGCACAAATTCACCGAATCAATTCCTCATGTTTGTTCATTAAAAGCATCGACAGCTGGAAGCAGGGGTGAAAAGAATCACCTCGCACGTGTACATTTCCAGTTTCATCACACCGTATTTTTCTCTTTCTGATGACGAGCTAACAGCTCCAGCTGTCAAACATAAACATAAAACTGTCAAACAAATATTCTTCTCTTCACCTGCTCCGTCCAAACGTCTGCGAGGTCGTACTGATCAGGATTCAGGAGGAATCTGCAGCTGGGAGCGGGTCTGTCCAGCGGGTGGCGCTGCTGCGTAACAAAGAGCTGAGACTCACTTATCAGACGGACGCACGGAGACATCCGCTGCTCTCAAAGCCGGGACAGAGACAGACATGAAAGACCAGTTAGACAGTTATCTGTGGGAACTAAAACACTGCGTGAGCTCATTGCTTCGTTTTCAGTGCCCTAACCCGCCGGAAAGTGAGAGCTAGAAGAAGAAGAAGAAGAAGAAGAAGAAGAAGAAGAAGAAGAAGAAGAAACCGGAAGTAGTAACTGGGAAAACACGAAACATCATCCGCCGATTTGAAATTAGAAAACGTCTTTCTGTGGATTATTTTCATGGTGTGCACTGAGTATCTTTGCTGCAGTGGATCTTCTGGATGTTTCCAGACCGTTTCTGTCGGAGTTTTATTGATCTGTGGATCAATGAGAGACGAAATCGGTGAGTTGCCTCAATGTTGTAAACTTCACAACGTTTGTTTGTTTCTTTCTTTCTTTCTTTGCTGTTGACTTTCATTGAGCTTCCCGCTGTGATCGTGTCTTAGCATGGTTTTCATACATGTGTATGTATGTATACACATGTATGTATGTGTGTGTATGTATGTACATGTGCACGTCAATACACAGGTACATCCATATGTTTGTATTCAGCAGCGGCTGGCCCATAGGGGGCGCTGGGGAGGGGAAAAAATCTTTTGCGTTTTTTGTTTTTAATCACTGTCAGTTTTACTTAATAGTGTGTGTGTGTGTGTGTGTGTGTGTGTGTGTGTGTGTGTGTGTGTGTGTGTGTGTGTGTGTGTGTGTGTGTGTCTACATGCAATGGAAGTGCGCGCACACACACACACACCTTATCAATTTTGGTGAAGAGGTGATCAGGCCCGCCCAGACTTAATCCACACCCGCCCATCTGTCACGTTCTGCATCCGCCGCTGCCCTCTTATCTAATCACATCAAGCACATGACGAAAAAAAAGACGTAACCAAGTGAGCGTGACCTGAAGCTCCTGACTTAGTAAAAAAAAGACATAAGGACCTGCCGGTAGGTAGACTATAGCAAGTATAAGGGAGGAAAACCTGCTGAATTCCGCTGTTTGGCTGTGGAGACGAAACTGTTCACAACTTCAATAAGGCTTATACCATGGTCTGGGTGAATACTCGATTCTGATTGGCTGCAGGGTGTCCGTTAAAAAGTGTTGTAGGACACATTAAAAAGTTCCGGTCAAACAGCTGATTGTTCTGAATTATTGCGCTGGCTCAAACGCTAGTTGGTAACCATGGCAACAGAAAGTCAGAACATACGTTAACATACGATATTTCACAGGTTATTTTTCACAACGGCAAGACAGTAGACAGTGGATAATATTTATAAAAACGATTTAGGATAGACTTACTTGCTTGATACACATTTAATGATCAGAGCGAACGGTGGATAATATTTCTTGCAATAAAAACGATTTAGGACTCCTAAATTAGGACTCCTATTATCCATCCTATTATCCTAAATCAGGACACTCTGTGGACTTTGATTCTTTGAAACAAAATGTCGCATCATCCTCTGGACACACACAAGCGGTCAGAGGTGCACGTGCCCTCTGAAATGATACTTTGTATCATGTAACATAACGTTAAGCAGTCATCTCACTTCCTCCACTGATTAAGCCGCGGAAGCGGCTTCGCGTCAGGCGGTTTACGCCTCCGCGTCGTCCATTCATTTCTGATCATGGACACCTCGTCGGGCATTATCTCTTACGTATTTCATGATGACCCACCGCTACGTTATACCTGCCAACCGCTTTATAGCTGTGGCCAGACGCACAACAATAATATAGGCCCTTTCGGTTACCGTTACTTTGGGGGAATAATAAATCTCCTAACGTGTCTCAGCCCGTTTTAAACAGCGGAGGTGATTCTAGCCTATAGGTTGAACAGTACTGCACGCTAACGTGTCAGGTTTGTTTACGGTCGCCTCTCCCTCAGCGCTCGCGCTCTCACGGCACTATGATGCAGCAACCAACACGTGTTCAATGATCGTCTTTTTGCCTGTCACTCGTGAAGTCCAGGGATATGAGTGAGGCAGAGAGCACACGTCGAGGAGGTTATTCTCAGTGTGTTTTATTTTCAATCAATTAATTTACCGTCTACAACTCACGTGTGTAATGAAACGCGTCTCCTGCTACTGAACTGGGAGAACGAACTCAGACCCAAATTTAAGAACAGTTCAGGTCAGTTTATTTTGTTGATGTTTCGAAAATTCAGGGAGCTCTTTATTTATTTATTCATTTGAGTGAGTTTTAAGAAATGTTGCTGAAGGCCCCTGCACTTTTTGTTAAAAATAATTAAATTTAAAGGCATTTCAATGAAGATTTTGTGTTTGTGTTATTTTACAAAAAGTTAGTCTTTTTTTCAGTGTACACAAAACAAACAAACAGTATACTGCATTCATTCTAATCCTAATCTAATTACTCTAAATTTTGACACCAAAATTTTAATTTTTGCTGCAAATGAAAACGGTTCTAAATATCAGCCATCGGCTTTACTTGATTATTAATAATCGGTATCGGCCCTGAAAAATCCATATCGGTCAATCTCTAGTGTATAGGTATGTACATATGTATATACATATGTGCCTATGTATGTGTATACATCTATATACATATCTATGTATGTATGTACATACACATATACATATGTGTATGTTTTTCTGTAGCAGCTACAAACTAATCGTGGTAAACTGTTTGTACTGTTGAGTCTGTGAGATTATTCTTAAAAGATTTATTTTCAGAAGAAGAAAACACACGAGGCCAACAGCAAATCATCAAAGTTTATTTCCTGCACATTTAAAAGCAAATAGAAGAATAAGCTTCTACCTCTGAATGACAGCCCATCCTTAAAAAACACGTCAGCAAGTCCAAGACCTGCAGCGTGAGCCAGTGTCGCCCCCTAGTGGTGAAATAAAAAATAAACACAGTGCACAAACCCCCCTTAACCCCGCCCCCCCCCAAAAAAAATCTGTCACTCAAATAAATTAGCTGGGTAATTTCGCTCTCAGGTCATCATCCATCAGCCAGTATTTACACCAGTGCTTCAGCCAGTTCAACATTTTTACAATCCAAAGAAGAAGAAAACGAAAGACTCAAATTCACCGTTTGAGAAATGATTTTCTGATTTAGACAAAAAAAAAAGGAGGAGAGAAGACAGAAGTCAACAGCTTTCCAGAGAGAGAAGTAGAAAACAGGCACATGTTTGGAGATTCACTTCCTGAAAGCAAACCGTCGACCCCCCCCAAAACCTGTGAGGGCGTCGGGGTCAAAGGTCAGGTTCATAGTGACACCACTCTGCTGACGAAACGCTGATGTCAGCTTTTAGCGCCACCTGCAGGCTTGTTTGAATCGGTTTTACAAAACAAAGGCGTCGACAGATGTGTTTTTTGAATGGAAACAGAAATGATCTGTAACGTGTGGTCAAGGTGCAAATTCAGGTCTTCAAACACTGTCAGAGACGACGATCAGCAAATATTCCGGTGAGAAGTCAGAACCTCGGAGCTACAACGAGCCCGTTATCTTTTCTCTCCACCTCTCGTTCCAAATGTGACGCTCAACGATCGGAAAAATCTCAGATTTCACACGACTTCAATCCCTAAACGTCAACGCTGTCATGCCGTCTGAAGGCACCACAGCACAATAAACTACACATCGACTGCGTCCATCTTTAATTTACGTGATCTTATTTCTGCCCACGCCGGCCGCAGAGCCGTGAAGCTCATTGGTCTGGACCGCCGGACCTGGACAGGATGGCTCGGAGCATCGCGTGGCAGCGTGAGATCGAACTTTTCTGAGCGAAGGGGAAGCAGGACAGAGCGGACGAAAACCCTCCAAAACATGTGCAGAAACAATCTACCAACTCAGAACGACTCAGAAAAAAACTCCAGAACTAAAACTGCATCTGTCAGCATCATCAGGCTCCATCACACAGAGCAGGGCTGCGACTCACTGCATCATCAGCTCACCTGCACACACCTGTTCATTCATCGATCGACACGTCCAACATGAGCTCTTCAGACAACAAACTGAAAGACGTTCAGTCCACTGACAGACAAAGGCAGGAAATGTGGACATCTGAGAGGCTTTTTTCAGTAAATGAATCGATCGGTCGTCCGATGACGTCAGTTTGTCTGCAGACTAACTGATGAGTCCACGTCCGTCACAGCCCTGCGCCAGAGCGGGAGGTCACAAACAAACAAAAAACAATCAGAAGTGTCTCACAAAGATCGTTTCAGCCGCTTTCTTACAGGCTGAAACAAACAAAGACAATCGAAAAGAAAACAAACAACCTTTGAGGAAAACGTCTCACACCTGTTCAGGTGATCTGTCACCTCTCTGCCTCCTGTGACGGCTTCGCGAAACAGTAATCATCAAACAAAACGGGCTGTGTGTGTGTGTGTGTGTGTGTGTGTGTGTGTGTGTGTGTGTGTGTGTGTGTGTGTGTGTGTGTGTGAGACAGTTCTTAAGCTGAAAGCAGAGCCAGCCATCGCTGTGCTTGGCACTGGTTAAAGTTTCTCAGCAGACAGAGCAGAGCGTGCTCGGCGTGGCGCTCACAGCTCCCCTCTTCCTCCTCCTCTTCCTCAGACGGGCGGGTGAAGTTCTGTCGCCGCGGCGTCAGGCGCCCGTCACTCGTCCGAGCCGGCCGAGCGTTTCTGGCTTCTTTTGCGAGGAGATCTTTTGGGAGACGCTTTGTCTGGAGGAGACGGAGACATGATTGAGTGATTTCAACAGACGAACAGCCGAGAGCTGAAAGTCACACTCACACGTTCATTTGTAGGATTCTGGTTAAAGGACAGTTTGTGCAGTCTGAGCTCAGAAACAGCTTTAGGTTGCTGAATCATCTCTGCTGTTGGTCCTGAGGAGCTTCATCATGAGCCTTCAATGAACACCCGACAAACACATGCAGCTGATTTCACTGAGACAGTGAGGTGAGGAAGATGAAGGTAACACACAGAGAGGAATGAAGAGCGTCTGCATGCAGACAAAATCCTGACAGGAAGTCAGGCTGAGATCACCTCCGAGGCTCTAAAGCTGATTTAAACCAGAATATTCACTGTTTTAAAGTTCCCTTTATGATCATTTAAGGAAGAGATGCTCCGATCGTCTCAAACTGATGCTGAAAAATGATCATTTCAGCCAAATGATTGAAGACGTGACGTCACTGGACAGACTTCACGTCCCCAAACTCACACAGGACTTCATTTTGACCAGCGGGGATTGATATGAAATAATGATGAAGGACTGTTTTGACTGCTGAAACATGTGAACACATCAGAGCATCTGCAGCAGCAAGAAGAGGAAACACGTCTTAACAGGATCACACACACACACACACACACACACACACACACACACACACACACACACACACACACACACACACACACACACACACACACACACACACACACACACACACACACACACACACACACACACACACACACGGGCGACGCGAAGCAGACCTCACCTCTGCGACTCTGCACTGAAGACGCAGGAAAACATGAGAGCAGGAAGGCAGAGAGAGAAAAAGAGAAGTGAGTGACCGTCATGCAGTGAAGGTTAAAGTTCATTCAGAAACAGGTGAAGCAGGAAGAGAACGAGGCACCTGCACGGTCAGCTGACCCTGAAACAGGTGACGTTCAGACCGCGTTCTGTGAGACTGTCGTCCTTAAGTTTCTCTTCTGTGCATCAAACTGCAAACGCTGACAATCAGAGACTTTCTAACACGTGTTGAAAAGCTGCAGTTTGGTCAGTTTTAGGCAGCTTCAGTCTGCTTAATGACAATAAAAATCATCGAAACGTCGATTAGAGTTCAGATGTCAACGTGGACGAAGCCTCAAACTGAATCCAGAGCAGTAAATATGAACACGTTCATACTGTCTGACTTGTTTTCATCTTGTTGTGATTCTGATGCTCTCTAGCAGTTCAATAGCAAAACTCTGGGGACTGTAAACATGTTTTAACCATTTTTTCCATTTAGAAAATGAGCCAAATCAGTTGAAAACTGAAGCACTTTTCCTGCAGTGAATACTGTCTGACGTTAGTTTACGACTGATCAGGAAATGTTCCTCAAACATTTCTTTCATCTTTCAGGACTGTGGGCTCATAAAGGTTTGGAACCAGAAACAGTCCTGCAGGTAAATATTCAGCCCGACAGCTGACCAGAGTTTTATTTACTTTGTTTTCGAGCAGGTTTTTAGTCTCTGAATGTTTACTTTCAGTGAGCTGCTGGAGAAACACTGCAGAGGTGGAGCATGTGGTGTGGGTGTGGTCACGCAGCGTGGGTGTGGCTTGTAAGGAACACAGGTGCGGAAACAGAAGCAGGTGTGCGAGCTGACGAGTCAGCGGCTGCAGGACGCGACTGTACTCACTGATCTGGTTGAGTGTTTCCTGAGGGATCCAGCTCAGGTCCACGTCATTGTGGCTCGAAGTTCCCATCTCCACCTTTGGAGCCGGACGCCTCCTCTGCACACAAACACACACACAAACGCACACACACACACATTATTCTTAACGCGTTCAGGCCCTGCTGGGACTTTCGAGCTCTGATCACTGCAGCGTCTCTCTGTCTTAACGTCTGTCTGTACCTTTCTGGACTCCAGCAGCTGGTGAAGACCAACGATGACCAGCAGCCCGAGACCCGACAGGAAGACGTACATGAAGATGCTGGAAGAGAAGAAGAAGAGAGGCGGTAAGATACAGAGGGACGGAAAGGAAGAAGAAAAAACAGTCAATCAAATGTCGCATGCAAATAAATGAGCAGACGAGCAGAAGAGCAGCAACACTCACGTCTCTCCATCCAGTCCGTCCTCCTTCTCAGTGATGGTGACCGTCTGGTTAAACACTGCGTCCTGGAAAATGTTGCCCTGCACACAGGAAGAGGAAGGACAAGAAAAGAAGAACAGATTTCAGTTATTCCTCCATCTGGTGACGTTCTCAGCCGTCCTCTCGTGCCCCCCCCGTCTCCTTACGCTGCCGTCCTTGTAGTTGAGGTTGATGACGAGTCCGAACGGCCGCCCTCCCATCGGCTCTGCGGGGATGAAGGAGTACTCGAAGGTGGCCTGTCTGCCGGAGGGAACCACAATGCCGAGCTGGAGGGCGGTGAAGTTCTGGATGTAGAACTGGTAATCCTGGGGGGGTCAACAGAACCAGGTCAGACAGATCTGCAGAGGAACGCTGTGACAGCAGCACTGTGTGGATGTTTGGTCACATCACAAAGCCGCTTTTCACGGGAAATATTATTTTTATAGTCTTTTTGTAAATATAAAGTTGATTGTTTGTTCTTTTTCTACGTCTCCTTTTTATTCTTGCTGTCTGTAACATCTGAATTTCTCCTGCGTGGGATCAATAAAGTTCCAGCTTATTTATTTTAACCCTGACGAGTCGACAGCTGCAGGAGGAGGAGGAGGAGGAGGAGGAGGAGGAGGAGGAGGAGGAGGAGTGCTGTGTGTTTCTGTACCTGTGGGTAACGGAAGGAGGCGTCCAGAGACTCCACAATGAAGTTCTCTGATCCTTTGTTGGTGAAGCCCAGCAGGAACTTGACGATGTTGTTGGCGGGAAAGTCTGGAGAGAGACGAGCACATGGCACGCGGTTTAGTTTGGAATGCGGCCCACACGTCTAAAACACTGCCGTGTGCCGTGCAGAGCTACCTTCTCCTTTGACGAATAGGATGGTGGTGTCAGCGTTGGGGGAGGCCTTCACCTCTCCAACCAGCGCTTCTTCTTCTTCATCTTCTTTTTCTTCCGTCTACACACACACACACACACACACACACACACACACACACACACACACACACAGTTTAATGTCTCTAAATGTCTTATGGTTGTATCCTGACTTATTCGGATCATTTTCATTCAGGAGTTTTTGACTTCACTAAACAGACTTCAGGAGAAACAGCTGATGGTCGAGATCAACGGCTTCCTGACTCTTAAAAACTAAACAACTTCACAGACAACGAAGAAGAAAGCACATTTTTAACTCTGATTCATGTCACTCACCAGCTCCGCGTTCTCATCGTCTTCCACTTCCGCCTCGTCGTCCTCGTCCTCTGCTGTCACATCATCCACGACGTCTTCATCCACAGCTTCAGCCTCCTCATCCTCAGTCAGGTCCTGGGCTCTCACCTCCGGCCCTGATGGGCAGGAAACGAGGAATCATTAAAACACAAGCTTTCATCCATCAATCATTTTGTCACGTCACAAAAAATGGCCACGAGACGGTTTGACGCGTTGATGAAGAAGGATGTTTGTGGGGCTTTAGCAGCCAGTGGGAAATCTGACACGTCCTCCCATTCGCCTCCTGCTTCATCCCCTCTTATGAAGCAGGATGAAGAAGAGCACAGGTACTTCTTCATCCTCAGATACGTCAACCTGTACATTCACCTGCAAGCTGTATGTGAGGACAGATGCTGCCTTCACTGTCACTTCACTGGATGGAGTTTCTGTTGGCACCATTATGAATAACATGTTTTACAGTCTGACATCCTCAGGTGACCTGCTGTAAACCCTCCAGTCTGCATGAAGCCAGGGGAGAGCAGCACCGATGAGGGTGGACTCAAAGCTGGAAACACCTCCCGTTAAAAAGCAACGCTGAGCACAAACTACAGCCCCCACACTGAAGTGACCGTGCAGCTGAAACAACGCTGAATTTATTATAAACTTCATGAAGTGAGGGTTCATTACACGGCTGTTGCATTAGTTTTACTAGGCGTACCTAATAAACTGGAAACTGAGCATAAATAACATCTTTAGAAACGTGAAATGCTGTTTTTGAACTAACGTTGAGTGTTAACCATCTGAAAAATGCTCGTCCACAAAGGATCTGCAGCAACAAACAATTCAAGATCAACGCTCCCTCCTGATATCAATGTTCATCTACGCTCCCAATTATTGAGTGATGAGACAGTACAGAATGTCAAATATCAGATTTGATCTTTTTTTCTTTACTGTGGTAGCTCTCACTTTGATATCTGCTCTATTAGCTCATCGTGGGCAACGCTGCAAATCAGTGAACTTTTTATGGTCGTGTTTGAGTTTTAGGACTTGTGTATCAATGCCTTGATTTGTCAATTCAATTCAATATTCCTTTATTCGTCCTTTATTTATTTATATTCCTTTACTTATTGTCAGGTATTTTACTCACTGACCGAAAACACTGACATCCCAAACAGGTTATTTTATCCACTGACAGATTGTCCATTAACTCTCAGTAAATTTCATTATAACATAATACTTATCGATCTCACATAAAACATAAATATTGTTTCATCCATATTTTCCACTACTACACAATGATATCAATAAATAAAGACATTTCTAGAAGCCTTGTGCGTCATTTTATACACATTTGGTTCAGTTTATGTCATTTCTTTGGAAGCTGTTCAGTCCTGCAGATGTAAAAATGCTTGGTCACATTTCAAACATTCGCAGAAATACTTCTGAGGGTCCAAAAATACAAGACAAACTGTGGCTCCAGCATGATTTATGTTACAACTGCCCCCTGAGGCTGTTGAGTTAAATCTGTTTATTTACTGACAATGTCAACTTTTTGAAGGCCAAGATTAACTAACATGAGCCCAAAGGCGCTGTCAGCCAGCACAATCAGATTTATTTTACAGCCGCAGAGGAGACTGAATCCTCCACAAATGCAGATTTACAGATAATTTATAATCCGCATAATGAACAGGCATAAGTCAAACTTAAAATCATTAGCTGTTGAAATTAACCTACATTAAGTTAGCGATCATTTCCAATAACAGCCAGTGAGACTGCTGCACCTCAGGCGCTAGCTGCTCCAGCTATGCTAGCTAGCCTACCAACATGTGACATTTGCCAGTTTATTTAAGCAACTTTTATAAGTGTATATTGATAAGTGTCGGTGTTATAAGCAGATAATTAAGAGATCTGACTTCGCTAAAATCACTTTACGTTTTCGGGAAGCTGCTGAGCGATAGTTAGCACGCTAACAGAGCCACTTAGCTTCGCGGCTAACAGCTAATAACGCTGAGCACAGAAAGGACACGTCAGTTTAAGCAGGCGGATAAACTGCGTACGTGCTGTAAACTGTGGATCGCATATACTGAAAGTTAAACACTCCGAGAAAGAGACACTACAGACACATGCTTCAGAAATACCCTGAAAGTGTCAAAAAGCATTTTTACGCCCAGTTACTTTCAGTTAGCACATGTCAAATGGAGAACGGCCTTCCCCTTTTTTCACAGCAGCTAGTTAGCATGGCAGCTAGTAGTAGCATGTTAAAGCTTAGCAGCTAATTAAGCATTGTCCCCTTTTCTTCACCACTGTAAGCAGACTTACCTTTGATGAGGAGAGTCGCCGGGAAGGCTAGCAGCACCAGCAGCAGGAGCTTAGGTAGAAATTTCATCATTTTGAAGTCGAAATCAGTGCGCTCTCAGTCAGCGTCGGTCAAGCAGCCTGTCTGCGAGCGCTGTCGTACCGCTTCCGTGACTAATAGAACGCATGCGCAGAAGACACTGATCAGCACCGGGCGTTATGGTGAAGTCTGCACATCCTGCTGTCCTCTGTGGTCAGGTTATGGTGGCGATGACCAGCTGGGGATAGGATGAGATTAGGCTGAGGTTACGAGTTTTGAACAGGTCTTGCTAGGCCAAGGGCAAAGATTGGGTCCAATTTATTTTAAGGGGAAACACACAAATCGATGGGTAAACAGATTTCGACACAACACCGGAACTATATGCTGTCCAGAAAAGCCGAATAAAAAAATGAAGTTTATTTCATGAATGCTGCTAAAATGCCAGACTTTGCCCGTAATATATCATTTTAATTGCCCCTTAATTCTAAAGCGAATAAATATTACGTTAGAAAGGCACAGTCCGTGTTTTCAGAGGGCAGTTCCTGCTTCAAATTTCAAAATAAAAGACTGGAATCAATACATTGAAAGAGCAGTTAAAATGATTTCCGCTGTTTGTAAGGTTTGTCTACATCTGCGTATGTTGGTAAACACAACAAAACAGGATGTGTGTTCTGTTAGGCTGATCAATTCCACTGATTTATTTTATTCTGGCTCTTAAATGTCTGTAATTTTGATTTTGTTTCTCATGAATGCAAGAATAGTTAATACATAAACATATTAATCAGCTTGAGACTGAGACTCTGAATAAAAAGAACCACATTTCTGTTGACAAATTATTTGCTTTTATTTCTACTACATGTAACACACTGCAATTATCATAAAGAAAAAAACAAGACTGAGTGATATATAATTTCAAATAATATGTAAATAAACTTAGTATACTCTGTGATGACATACAAAGTGATTCAGAACGTTACAGTGGTGACATTAGAAGCCAAAAATCCTCAATGCCAGAAAATAAAAGGATTTATAAAATGACACAAAGTGCCTCTTCCAAAATCAGCACAGTGAACAAATGAATACTCAGTAAATTAAATCCTATTGCATCTAGTATTTATGAACTCAAACATACAAAATAGAAAATGCTCTCAGGCTAAAATAACAACTCATGTTTTTATTCAATACATGACCGGGATGCAATCCACACAGCAAGACAACAAACCCTAAAAACACAACGTACTGGATACATACAAGTAAAAGAGTAAAATATATCTTTCCCAAACATAAACAGGAGCCCGGGTATCAAAATAGTCTGCGACATACAGGAACCTGAAGGCCTGACGTACTCACACAGTCTGCTCAGACTTCAGTCCACGTAACTGTTACTGTGTGGAGGTTAGATGATCTGGACAGCACGCGACGCAGAAACTTTTACTTCTCGTTAAAAATAAAAACAACTGGTTTGATAGAAGAAACAGAAAGACACAGTGTGTTAGTTAAGTCCTTCACAAACACTGAGGCCAGTGTCTGAAACTGGAGCCGCGTCATCTCTCTGTCGTACAGAATCAGCAGTCCAAAACTAAACGACACTCACCTGGACGTGAATTCAAACTCAGGATAAATAAACGATTAAACTGGAGAGATCTCTAAACCGTCTTAATCACAAACTTCCTGCACTCATCCTCCGTCCTTCCTCTCTCCTTTGGCTGCATCGTTCCCATGAAAGGCAGAATTTTCAGTTTTTACCTGGAATTTTCCTCCTTCTCTTCCCTAAAGACAGGTCTGAATGTGTTTCCTCCCTCTGCTCCTTAAAGGCTGAGTCTGGTGTCATTCAACGTGTTTCTCATTGTCAAAAAAATCCAATTTAAAAAAGAGTCCGTCCGTCTCTCAATACTGTCTCACTTCCTGTCTGAGGCGCTCAGCTCGGAGCTCATTGGTTCCTCCCGAAGAGGTAAACCTTTAAAAACAGCTCACATCTGTTGTAGTGAGTGTTTGTGGCAGCAGGATGGGGTGTGTGTGTGTGTGTGTGTGTGTGTGTGTGTGTGTGTGTGTGTGTGTGTGTGTGTGTGTGTGTGTGTGTGTGTGTGTGTGTGTGTGTGTGTGTGTGTGTGTGTGAGGCTCAGAGGATGAAGATTGACTCTCTCTGCTGGTTTTGTCTTTAAATGAGATTTGCTGACGATAAGAAAAACACAGATGAACATCAGACTCAGAAACGTCCAAACCTGACACTCAGACTGAAATCCTTTGGGTTTTATTACTATTTTTTTGTATATTCTGCATGAGTTGCTGAAATAATCTGAACCTACAGGCTCACAGTTTCTTGCAGGCCGTTAAAAAATGTGATGTTTCTCCTCGGTCACACCTTCTTTCTTCATGCATCCTTCCTCTTATTTCCTCCTCGAGTCATAAAAATTTGACGTAACTTAGCACAGCATGCGAGACTTCTAGCTTTTCTCTCCTCCACATGAGACCTCCACCCTCAGATATTCTGTCAGCTGGTGTCAGCAGTCTGTGATGTTCACTGTATTCCAGCAATTAGTCATTTCCTTCGCTTCCTGAATGAATCTGTGTCTGATCAGCGGCAGTTAAACAGGCAGAAATATCTGCCTAAATATCTGTCTGACACCAAAACGTGGTATTTATCGTCAAAGTGTGAAATCAGTGAACCATTTTCTGCTTTTTAAATCTACCTGAACGCCTGGAAACATCTGGATGTGGCGTCACAGGAAGAAGAAACACTGGAAATGATCCCTGAAATGCAGAGAACATCACGCCTGCTGAGGTTAGAACAGCGAGGGTGGACTTTACTCTCCACATTTCACCGCCTGACGTCCTCCCTCTGCCTCCTTCCTCCCTCCTCTAGTTGCAACACTCCACGTAATTTGCCGGCAGCATGCCAGACTTGCCGGTTCGCTGCACGGTGCCGTACATCCAGCCCTCGTCGATGGGCTGAGCGTTGATGATGACGTCGCCGTCCCTGAACGAGACCTCGTCGTGGTCCTGAGCCGCGTAGTCATACAGCGCCCGGTAAACCCGCTGCGAACGACATGACAGCGACAGGTCAGACTTTGACATGTGGTCCTGCCCATAGACCTCCAGTCTGCGCTCATACAGCGACACATTAGACAGTGACATGCTTTTAACTTTGTCAACAGCTGTTTGTCTCTTCTCTGCTTCATCGTGACATTTCATCATGCAGCCTCGACTTTTCAGAGGAAGAAAAGGTAAGACATGAACGTTAACGTTTACAGGCAGGCTCTCATGATCAGCGCTAACTGGCAAACACCAAGTCACCAATAGCAACGAATCAGTGGTCTTTGAAGGTCTTCGAAGCTGCAGGGTTGAAAATGAAATATTTAAAACACTTGATGGACACTAAAGATCAAGCGACCAGCAGTGTTGGTGCTGGGATCCTGAATAAAAGACTCGTCTGGTCGTCCTAATGCAGGCGGCTACGTGAGATTTGCTGTGAGCGGGAGCGTACCATGGAGGTGGAGTGCGGCGGGGAGGTGACGGATCGGACGGACGACATGCTGGTCTGGTGCATGTATCCGTGATACTGCTGCTGCTGCTGCTGCATCTGGACGCCCTGATGATAAGCTCCAGGAAGGACTGGAGCTGGGCGAGAGACAAAGACACACAGAGGACGAGAGAGTGAAATGTCTCATTCAGCAGTTTGACAGCTGAGGAGCCTTGTCTGCTGTGACCACGCTGTGAATTTTAGAAACATCAGAGACGTTCGTGATTCAAACTGTTAAACAACACAACCTGTAAGAAGACGGTGAGTTAGTCCGTTTTAGCTGAGCATTAGACACTTCAAACACGCTGGATCACAAACACGTGCCAGTGTGCGTCTGTCATCCTGCTATCGTGAGTCAAAGTGAGGAAGACAACACGAGCGAAGATACCAGGAGTTCCGGTGCTGCTGCGGTCCCAGAGGTCAGAGGTCAGCGAGCTGACGGACTGAGCCTGGCTGTGGGTGAGAGACTGCTGGGAGTGCTGCCTGCTCAGCCTGCGCTCTGACAGGGCGCCACCAGCAGGAGGCAGCGCAGCACAGGAACGAACACAACACACAGGAGAGGAAGAAGAGGAAGAAAAGTGAGCCGATGAAGAGGAGAGGAGAACTTTGATCAAACTCAGATCATCGATATCAACTAATCATGTCTGTAATGAATAAGACTGATGATACATTTTTCTTATGGTCAACAAATCCCAAACCAGCAGTCAGTCCGTCTCTCAGCCCTGTCTGACTTCCTGTCTGACTTCCTGTCTGTGGCTCTCAGCCTCAAGCCCATTGGCTCCTACTGACAACATAAAGCTTTAAAAACACAAATATATCATTTCAATTTTATCAGCCGCTCACAGTACTTTTTATCAAACAGGAGGAAACAGAGCATCTGTCTGGGACTATTTTCAGCCGCGGATGAATCCACATTTGTTGGGATTTGTTGACTTTGAGAAAATCAGACTGAACAGTGAATTCTACTTATTATTGTAGGATCACACGACAAACGTTTTGTGAACATGCTAATGAACTGGTGTGTAAAGTCCAAAAAGAAAACAGGAAGAATGTGAATAAACAAAACAAAGGTTTCCCATTGACCTTCCACTCTGGAGTTAATTAAAGTGGCACAGGATCACACATCTCATGCCTCTGTGGTGGTTCATTAAATCCATATAACACGTTTTTCTAAAGCAGCCACTGCAGGTGGAGGAGGGAGCAGGTGAGCTACCGGACATCCTGCGGAGGCTCCTGGACTGGATGTTGTCCTCCAGAGGGTCAATGTCAAAGATAGAGCCGGGGTCTGTCCTCCACACCTTCAGGTCTTCAGAGAGGAGGCAGAGGAACACTGACACTGTGATAATCCAACATGTGCACCTCTAAAAACACCTGCTCCTTCTTCACATGAAGAAAGGTACACAGTGACTTCCTGTTTACAGTTCAGTCTCACCTGAGTAAACATCAATCAGGTGC
>NC_092073.1:23065000-23075000 GCF_039877785.1 Chaetodon trifascialis
CTTTGCTAAAATTAGGACTCTGTGGCTCCAGCAGCAGACAGAGATGGCGGCGAGCGGTGAATCCGTCCCTGAACACTTCAGGCCGTGTTGTTCTGCTCAGTACACGCTCTGAGCTCTTCATCCGGTTTCCTCACACACTCAGGCTCCTCTGGTGTTTTGGTGCCAGAGTTCGCTCCAGATTGAGCCACTTTGGCCAAATTCTTCCGCTGAAAAGCCGCATTCAGAGCGCCGGCCGAGCATCGCGATGCCGAGGCTCTCTGCTCGGTAAGAGGCTTTTCTGAAAGCGGCTCTCAGCGAACGTGCAGCGTTCTGAACACCAGGCAGCGTTCAACACAACAAGCCGTTACATAACGCTGTGCAGGGGAAAGGCTCTTTTCTGAGGCTGTGTGGGCGCCGAGCGGCTAAAACCGAACCATGGCTGCGTGTGTGTGCGTCTGTGTGTGTGTGTGTGTTCAGCTGCTGTGTGACTGCATGTGTGTGGGTGTCTGTTGGGTGGGTGTGTACATACTTGTGAGTGTGTGTGTGTGTGTGTGTGTGCGTGGGCATGTGTGTAACCTCTGCAACTTCTCCAGCTCTCATCCTGCAATTCCTCTCCATTTGCCTTACAAAGGTTGCCATGGTTACGCCCACACAACAGACCGAGTTTTAGAGTGATTCAAAGTGAATGAGATGCACACACGTACACACACACACACACTCACACACACACACGTACACACACACACACACACACGCACACACGCACACACACACTCACACACTCACACACACTCACACACACACACACACACACACACGCACACACACTCACACACTCACACACACTCACACACACACACACACACACACGCACACACACACTCACACACTCACACACACTCACACACACTCACTCACACACACACACACACACACACACTCACAAACTCACACACACGGATAGTTTGTTCCTCTTGTTTATCTCGATGGATGCTTGAACAGAAGACAAAGCGTCTTCAGGTGAACTGGAGGAAACAAATTGCTTCTGTTGACTCGAATATGTCACGTTGAAGGACACGCAGGAGGACGTGAGGACATGAAAAGACACTGATCTTTGGTCTATAAGACAAAACGTCGCTGCTTCGCCTCAGTGGATCCGTCCTGTCTGAATGTCTGAACAGGACGGACCAAAGCTCGGAGGTCGAGCGTCTGCTGAGCGTCTCTTCAGCGGGACGTGGACCTCGTCTCCAGCTCCAGGTTACTTCATGTTAGAGACGTCTTTTGTATTTTTCAGTGACTGTGTGAAATCATTCCTCCCGCCTGCACAGTGATTCACGTCCTCCACCCCGCTCTGAGACAGAGGGGACAAAATCCAGAGTCCTCGTTCTGTGAAGAAGACTTCTGAAGGTCACCAAATCAGGGAGGCATCGGCCACACTTACAGTTTTGGTAGTTTAGGAAGCAGAACAACTTACTGAAGTGACCTTTACGTCATGTGACCACGTGTCCACTCACCTGACTGGCCAGAGCGGCGGCAGCTTGTGTGTGTTTGAAGGACAGACAGTCGAGCGGGTTGTAACGAGGCCTCTGGCCCTTTAAGTGTCTGTCGAAGCTCTCCTTATACTTCACCTGCAGCGCGCGCACACACACACACAAACACACACACTATGAGATCATCTGCCCAATGCATGCTGGGTAGACTGTGTGTGTGTGTGTGTGTGTGTGTGTGTGTGTGTGTGTGTGTGTGTGTGTGTTACCTGGCTGGCCAGTTTGGACACCTCCTTGGCGTGCTGAATGTCAGTTCTGGCCAGAAGAGAGCTGTCACTGTAAGCTGGCAGCTTGGTGTTATTCTTATAGGCAACCTGTGCAACCACACACACACACACACACACACACACACACACACACACACACACACAAACACACAATATAAAACGATGTATATGAATGTAAACAACACACAAACAAGCAAACAACACGTTTAAAAATGCACAAACACCAACGTAAAAACAATGCATGTTGACAAACACTCCAACACACTCTCTACTGAGTGAACGTCTGAGCGCGCACACACACGCACACACACACACACCTCCTTCCCTCTTACATAACACCAGCTGATTGTCAACCGCAGAACATTTTCTATAATTAATCAGCAGCTCCGCTCGGAGAACAGCTGCAGAACAGGACTGTTGTCATGGAAGTTAGTGTTAGATGGCACAAAGTTTCACACACACACACACACACACTCACACACACACACACACACACACACACACACACACTCACATCACTGGCCAGCTTAGCAGCGTTGGTGGCGTTGACGATGTCCGGCCTGTCTGCCGCCGTGTTGTAGTGATGCAGCTCCTCTTTGCCTTTCCTGTAGCTGACCTGAGACCAGCAGAGACACAAATGACAGTGCAGCGTCTTCAAGGCTTTTCATGGACGCAGGCGACAGTTTGAGCGTCTTTACAGCTGAGAGTCAGCTGATAAAACAAGAGAGAAGCAGCTCAGTGTCGAGCTGATTAACCTGCCGACAACAAACACACAAACTCGCCTTCTGTGCTGCTCACACAGCTCCGGCCTGGCTGCTACAGCCTGATGGTACAGTGTGTGTGTGTGTGTGTGTGTGTGTGTGTGTGTGTGTGTGTGTGTGTGTGTGTGTGTGTGTGTGTGTGTGTGCGCGTGCGTGCGCGTGCGTGCGCGTGCGTGCGCTCACATCGCTCTGGTTCTTGGTGACCTCCATGGCGTGCTCCACCTCCGGCAGTGTTTTCATGTTGGTGTAGCTGGACTTCCCCTTCTCTCGATTAAACTTCTCCTTATAGAACTTCTGCAGAGACACAGAGGAGACGAAGAGGAGGGGGAAGAAGAAGAGAAAGAGGGGCCAGAAAAAGCAGGCGGAGGCAGTTAAATAAAGAAAAATTAGCATGATGGATGGTGAGAGAAAACATCTGATGACTCATTCAGCCTGGTGCTGAATAACGACTGAGAACACACTCGTTGGTTCGTTTGTTTGTCTAAAAATAAGACGAGCAGCTTCCAACTGTGAAAATGAGAAAGTCACTGCGTGACGCAGAGATGAACATTAAACTGAGTGAAGATTACAAGGCCTGAAAAACAAAGCTGCTGCTTTCTGTGTTTAAATAATGAGATTTTTTCCCGAATTTGTGAAAAGCTGTCAGGTTTCTGTTGGTGGACCTTCAGCAGGTAAACTCAGGTGTTTAAGAGCAGCTTTACAGCACAAAGCTGTGATGTCCACAGTGACGGGCGGGTCTGTCTGCGTCTCACATCACGTGTTTGACAGACAGTGGGACGTCTGGGCTGCTGTTGTCTAGGTAGTCGACGTTTTACGCTCCAGTTAGCGTCACATTGCTCGGTCAACAGACACGAAACCAGAAAGCATCAGGCCAGTGTCCCAGTTTCCCCCCAGCTGGGATTTTCTGCCCTCGGGCCGACTGATGCCGACAATAAGCTCCATCTGTCCATCACACTGAGGCTACACCACTTCCTGGTGGCTTTACTTCACATTTGTTCACTGAGGGGGAACCTGAACGCACCAGATCTGCGTTTCATCCACGTTTGATTGGTCGGTAGGAGCGCTGTGATCAGTTTGGAGTCTGTGATCCATAACATGATCGTTCATGCTCCACCTGCGTGTCCACCATGTGCTGAATGTAAAGGCTCAGCTCAGCAGTCACTGATCGACTCGTCACACGGAGAACGTCCCTCCATCTCGAAGAATTCAGGATCGATAAACAGCTGCATCAGAAAGCTCGTGTGGTGTTTTCAGAGGTGTCAGTGTTTAGCAGTGATGCTGTGAAACGTGTGTGTGTGTGTGTGCGTGTGTGTGTGTGTGTGTGTGTGTGCGGGCAGTAGGTCAGTGTCTGTGTCCTCAGGCGGCAGAGCTCGACACAGCTGCTCTCTGTGTTCATGCCTCAGCAAACAAAATGATACTAACACCAACACACTTCGTGTGTGTGTGTGTGTGTGTGTGTGTGTGTGTGTGTGTGTGTGTGTGTGTGTGTGTGTGTGGTAAATAGATCTTGGGATCAAACTGGGTGAGAACTCTCCTTTACTCACCTTACATCACCGTGTTTGTTTGTTAGCGTGATGCTAACATCAGAGCACACGAGCAGCTCACAGCAAACACACAGACACACTGTTTTCATTCATTTCCTGCTTTTATGGTGATGTCACAGCTGACATCAGCGGGCCAAACCAAGTGGAGGGTTTTCTCTTCTGTAGGAATGTTTCTTCTGTTTGTCTGATGTTTCCTAAAGACCGTGTGAGGATTACTCAGCTGTCATTGAGCCTTTTGGTAACGTCTGTGGTTTCCTTGGATGAAGGGGAGACGTGAGGCGGCGCTGCCTGAAACACGCAGCCTTTGTTTGGTTTGCTAGCAGTTCATTGAGTTATTTCACTGGATGTTTTTACCTGAGTTACAGGTGTAATGGAGAGCACTGTCAATCAAACCTTTACTTTCAGGCACCGCTTACATCCCACCATACAGTTTTCATCATTCATTGTCTGATCACGTCACAGTGTGCAGGTGACAGAGGAAGACTCACATCGCTCTGCGTCTTCGTCAGCTCTTTAGCGAAGACGGTCTCGATGGTTTGGGGCATCTGAGCGTACAGACTGCAGCCGGCTTCCTTCTTACTGTCCTCCCTGTACGCTTTCTGCAACACACAACATCACTTTTTACAGTGGAAAAAAATAAAAACACCAACCGAATTATGACGGTCACGTTCTTTCAAGGAGGAAGTACGACCACCAATTCCATCCCTGGAATCTGTGCCAGACGTTAAATTTGGATTGGTAATATCAGCTGATTGGTGGAGTATTAGAATGAGTGCTGGGGAGGAAAAGACGGGTCGATGCGTCCCTAATGAGACGCTTTGGTGTGACACTACACAATGGGATCAAAACGACGGCGACCTCTATCTCATACCAGGTTTAGGGTTCCTATAATTAGAACCACATTTCCCATAGGCCCTTTCACTTCCTCTCTTTTCTTATCAAATGTTTTTCTCATTAGCTGCTCAAACTCTGCCCTGAAACATGAATTATTTGAGTGTATTACAACTAAAAATGTCAGTGTAAGGACTAGAATTAATCTGTTTTTCACCGTGTTGAAGATGAAACGCTGCTGTTCCACTAATTAACACAAAACTGAGATTCTACTCACAGGCTAGAACGAGTTGCTTTAAAGGGATCTCTGAGAACAAAACACAGACAAGGATTCCTCTCGCAGCAACATCACAATCGAAGCACCTTAAACAGCTTTTGTCTTTACTGAGGCAGATGGTGAGCCTCAGGTTCGTACCTCGCTGTACAGCTGACTTTGCTCCTTGGCATGCTGAGTGTCTTTGGTCTCCGGCAGCAGAGAGTACAGACTGTGGACCAGCTCCTTCTTACCCGCCTCCTTGTATTTGCTCTGGGGACAGAAAGCAGCATCAGATCAAGAACTGCACAGCGACACAACAGACGCCTTCTGTCTCATCTTCACTGCCATGTTTGAACAGTTTTGCAGCACGAAGGGACAAAGTGTGCTGTCGCTCTTTACTGAGAACTCGTTTCCTTCTGATGCTAAAATGAAAACAGTTCTGTTTGTTCTTTAATCAGTGTTTTTAAGACCAGAAATAGAGACATTCAAGCCATTATGCAGAAGGGTTTCACACTGACTGTGTCCATTTAGTGCTTCCTCTACACAGCAGAGGTGCTAAAGCTGGTGGTTTACTCGAATATAAACTTGTTTGCTGATGACATAAAACTGTACTATATAAAGCTAACTGAGACAAATGCAGACAAAGATCTGACATCCAAGTGTTAAAGGATGCTTGTTGAGACATTAAGACTTGAATGACCAGCAGGCTTCTAATAAAGAGTAAACTTCATTTCCTGAAGGTAAAACATGCCCCTGACATGAAAGGATGGTCATATTTTAGCAATGAACGACGAACAAACACAGAAAAGAAGCAGCGTTTGGATTCCAGCCACAGTGTTAGAGTTAGATTCAGAAGTTCAACCAAAATCTTCAGGGCTGAATCTTTTGATTAATTATGAATCAGAACAAAACAAACGCAGATGCTGGTCCACAGAGCGTCTCTCACCTCGCTGTGCGTCTCCGCCATCTCCTTCACAAACTGTGTCTCCAGAGTTTCAGGCAGCACAGAGAATAACGTGTTGGACAGATCCTCTTTGTCCTTCTTGTACTTTGTCTAAAAGACAAACACAAACCAAAAGAAATGCAGAAAGATCTAAATTTATTTATTTTTATTGTTATTTCCGTTTCTGTAAACACAAACCTCTCACCTCACTCTGAAGCTCAGAGAGCTGCTTCACGAACTCCGTCTCGTTGGTCTCCGGCATCTGGTGGAAAACACTGCTGCTGATCTCCAGTCTGCCTTTCTGCTTGTATTTATTCTGCAACACACACACACACACACACACACACACACACACACACACACACACACACACACACACACACACACACACACACACACACACACACACACACACACACACACACGGGCTGCATTCATAACAAGTACACAAATGTGCATGGAAACACACTGATGGCTGTTTGTTTGAGCATCTGATGAGTCCATGTTTCTTTCATTTCTTTACAACGCAGCACAAAGCGTCGCGCAGAGCGTGCAGGAGGGAAAATGACCCGCAGGTGTGATCACACCTCGTAAACGTCCACCCACCTCACTCTGAAGCTCCATGACGGCTTTAGCAAACTTCATGTCTTCTGTGTCGGCCAGCGCAGAGTAGAGGTTGCTGCTCTGCTCCTTCTTACCTCCTTCTTTGTACTTCAGCTGCAGAGGACAGAGAGGACAGAGGGGACAGAGGGGACAGAGAGGACACCAGGCTCATGGCACTGAAACTGAAATGTTTCAGCTTCTCATCACTTTGGTCATCTCAGATTTCAGAGCCTGAATGTGTTTATGCTCATTTCAACAGTGCACTTGAGAATGATGTGAGTGCTGGTGAACCTGACTCTGCAGCTCTGTAGCCTCTTTAGCGTGCAGCGTCTCCAGAGTTTCAGGTAGCTGGTGGTACATACAGCTGCTCGCCTCCTTTCTGCTCGCCTCCTTGTACCTGGCCTGCAGAAAACATCAGCTGTTAGCTGCCGTTTTAACTAACATTTCCTCCTTTTTATTGCAAAGAAAGTTGAATTTCCTCACCTCGCTCTGCAGCTCAGAGACGCTTTTAGCAAACTGAGTCTCGGCGGTTTCAGGCAGCTGAGAGTAGAAGCTCTGCGAGAGGCTCCTCAGGCCGTCCTCTTTGTATTTACTCTGGACAGAAGGACGCAGAAGACGCTGTGACATCAAACTGCTTCAGACCTGTTGACATCCACATGTGAACCCAGTGTGTGAACCAGCGCGCTACCTCGCTCTGCAGGTCGGACATCTTGGCGGCGAGCTGCGTCTCGGCCGTCTGCGGCAGCTGAGCGTACAAACTGGACGACATGGACTTCTTCCCGCTCTGCTTGTACTTGTTCTGGAAACAGCAGCAGGTGGAAGAAAGCGAGCTGAGATTAGTTCAGACACAAATGTGAAGTTCTGCTGTTTTAATTGACCGTGTGTGAACGCTGATCACTGAAGACCAGAAGTGAACCTGCTCCTCTGGTGTTTGCCTTGATCTTTGTCTTTTGGTCATTTTAAGGAGCAAAAACTAAACTACACATAATCAGCATCATCCCACAGGGTTTGCACAGAAAAACGCTGGATGAAAACGTTTATAATGGATCCTAAAATTTGAGGATTTGCTGTCTTTTGCTTTGTTTTTGACTGTTGCTCAAACAACGGCATGCATGCTGTTTCCACCTGAAGCTTGGAGTCAAATATGATCCCATATCAGCAAACTGATGTCTGGGTCCAAACCTCAAACCACCAGTTAAAGCAGGACCACACAGTGTGATATTTCTGTGAAGCACACTCAGTCTTCTCAGCTCTCAGCTGAATATTGGAGTCACTTTACGTAAACACTTGTGTTCCTCTGTGAGACAACGCTGACAAAACGCTGTAGCTGCATCGGCTACAAACAGCATCGCAAATTTCCACCGCAAGAGTCTTCAAAGAGCAAAATATGATTCATTCATTAAGTCTTTGAGGAGCCTGAAAAATGCAAGAGAGCCGGCGAACAGAGGCAGGAAATGAGCTGCTGTACGTCTGAGAAGTGTCTTTATATAGAGGGACATCAGGACAGGTGAGCGTGTGAACGATGGACGTTTGTACCTCGCTCTGCAGCTCGGTGACCTCTTTGACACGCTGCGTCTCCAGGGTCTCCGGCAGCAGGTGGTACAGAGAGCTGCTGGCGTCTTTCTTCCCTGCTTCCTTGTACTTGACCTGCAGGAAAAACAGGTCAAAGCTTTGCTGTTCGTTTCGTGGTCACAGTCCTTCCACACCTCGCAGCATCGCCGCCGTTCACTCAGGATCGTTTCACTGTCATGAAAAGCTTTTAGTGCCACTTGTTTTGAAGAGAACAAACAAAAGAGGAATATTCTGACACCAGATTCACAGAAAGATCCAGCAGAGAGGATGGTGAGAGAGGAGGAGGCAGAGTTATCCAGCAGCCCTGAACGTGTTTCTGATAACACGACCAGAATAGACAGCAGAGGTCAGCTTATCTTCACTGAGCTAACGTGGTGGACAGCCTGAGGCTAACTTTGTCTCAGCACGCCAGAGACTCGAGTCACATGACTGGACTTTGATTCAGCATCCATGACTCCACTCAGACTTGAGGCAGAAGACTCGAGAGGACTTTTTTTTAAATTAAACATTTGCAT
This sequence comes from Chaetodon trifascialis, assembly GCF_039877785.1. Lineage (NCBI taxonomy): Eukaryota > Metazoa > Chordata > Actinopteri > Chaetodontiformes > Chaetodontidae > Chaetodon > Chaetodon trifascialis. The sequence goes on from NC_092073.1 coordinate 23,073,779, forward strand.
TTTTCTAGATATGAACAAACACGGAGGCAGCAGAGGGTCGGTCAAAAAACAAAGGATACGACCAGCGTCCGACTCCAGCCGTCACTACGAAACCCACAAAGAAGAAACATACATGAACGTGTCCCTCAGCTAGCTTATTAGCAGGCCAAACGTTAGCCAGACAGTTTGAGACATACTCATATATAAGACGTATTATTAATGTAAAAGACAATCAGACAATCATCAATCTATTGATGCCAGCAGAGACTCGACTTCTCTTGTTTGACTTATAGCAGGGACGTGACTGTTGCAGTCTGACTTCCTGTCTGCGGCTCTCAGCTCGAAGCCCATTGGTTCCTTCTGAAGACGTAGATCTTTAAAAACGTCTCAAAATACGACGAGCTCTCACCTCGCTGTGCGTCTCCGCCATCTGCTTCACAAACTGCGTCTCCAGAGTTTCGGGCAGCAGACAGAACAACGTGTTGGGCAGATCCTCTTTGTCCTTCTTGTACTTTGTCTAAAAGACAAACAGGAAAAAGAAGCTGAGTCAGCAGATTATCTTCAACTTTCCATCAAATCTTAAAAAATCTTAATTTCTAATGAAAAGAATTATCTTAGTCTACGAAGAGAATCTGTTCAGTCCTTCCTGTGAATGTTCACATTGGTGAAGCTTCATTCTGACATTAGAAACATTTCCCCTCTGACTTTTATGATTAGAAAAACAAAGATCCTGATTGGACTCCACCTGTGAGGCGTTCAGGGCCCTCACCTCGCTCTGTATCTCTGACATCTGCTTGGCAAACTGGGTCTCTGCCGTCTCAGGGAGGAGCGAGTACAAGTTCTTGCTGATCTCCTTCTTGCCGTCTTCTTTATACTTCACCTAGCAGACAGCACACAGGGTTTGTTTAACCAATCAGCACGCAGACGTGCAGCAGTGACGCTCGTCCACATTCCTCACCTCGCTGTAGAAGTCTCTCAGCTCTTTGGCCAGCTGTGTCTCTGTGGTCTCAGGCAGCTGGTGGTACAGAGCGCCGCTCGCCTCCTTCCTGCTGTCCTGTTTGTACTTCACCTACACAAAGACGGCACAGCTCAGAGAAGGCCGGCAGAATGAGCTCTATCTAATGCAGGCCTGCACCTGAACGCATCGCGCTGCGTGCCTACACACCTGACTCTGCAGCTGTGAGGCCTCTTTGGCGTGCAGAGTGTCCAGAGTCTCAGGCAGCTTCGAGTACAGAGAGCTGGA